>NW_013668475.1:67242-73561 GCF_000517525.1 Limulus polyphemus | reverse complement strand
AACTTCGTTTTCCTTCGAACACATCAATTGTTATTGTTCTAAATATTATTATTTCCTAGTTTTTTTAGTATGCTTCGTCACCAAAAAACAAACAAAATAATAATGCTGTTTATGGGTCTTAAACAATGAAATTTAATAATTAAAATTTTTTGAACTAACAGTCAAATGAATGAACTCAAAAATACAACTAGTTTACGGCTAATTATTCATTATCAAATCAGGCTTCATTAGTCCATTTTCTTATAAACAAACAATTTGATTTGTCCCTACAGTCCTTTAAAAATAAGGAAAGCAACGAGTAATGAAATAATCTGTTTTAACTGGCTTCTAATCGAGTCATTTACGCTATTAGGTCAATATTCACAATTTCATTATCTGACTAACTTTCTTCTCTGGAATAGTATTTGCAGTGAAAGGAAATTCGTGATGAAAATATTAAGCAAATAAACGAAAACTCTTGAAAAGTTTATGGAAACATACGTGATTCCAGATTAAGAGTTTTAGAGGCAAAAGAGAGTATAAATACTTTACTATGATAAACGTCTTGTTTAATAGAAATAAGTACTTGAGCAATCATACTTATTCTAGTCTTAGTCTTATATCTCTTGATTCCGGCTGGAACGACTGTTCCACCCCATCGGGCCCGAGGCAGTCCTTCTCAGCTGAGCCCACGAGAGTCCAGTCTCCTCATGGACGGGTCTCTTCCCGGTTATTTTTGGTCTCCCCACTTTCCCTTTTTCCTGTGGGCTCTATTCCAGTACCTGTTTTCTCACATTGTTATGAGTCTTTCAGAGCGTGTGACAAATCCAGCCCCATTTCCTCTTCGCAATTTCTTCCTGGACGTGCAGCTGATGTGTCTGCTCCCAAAGTTCAACAGTAGAGATGACATCAGGCCATTTAATGTGCAGGATGTTGTTTGTGGATACACTTCTTCACGAAGGCCTGATTCTTGTCTGTGATGGTCTTGGTGACTCGCGATGTATTTGAGCCATATAGGAAGAATGATTTCACGTTGGTATTGAACAGTCTGACTTTGGTCTTCTGGAAAAGAAATGGTGAGTTGGAGAGATTTGAAGGCGAATCTGGCTTTCTTGATTCCTCACCTTAGGTCTTTGTCTATGTTACCGTCCTTTGAGATGAACTTCCGAGGTTAAGCATGGAATTTAGATTAACAGTTTCTTGTCATCACCCCATGCAATCGGTACAGCCGTATCAAGTGTCATTATTTATGCTAATTGCTTAAACTAATATCACGTGACGCTAAACGCTCTTTATTTAGGAGAATTTCTTAAGATTTAGTAAATCTGTGATGAAAACTTGGCAGTGAATAATCAATAACAACCGTCCACTCGTAAGATTGTTTTGAAAGCATGGACAGGAAATTGATAATCTAGTTTGCTTGACTTAACCAATACTTATGTATCTGCACGTCCTTTCAACTTATAGTTTTGTTGCTCTAAATCAGCCATCTTTAACTCGAATGACAAAAAAACTAAAAACGGTACACTTTTACTCTTAGGTGAAGCTGTAGTTAAAATGTTAGACCGATAGCTCACGTGACTTTTTGAGTAGGCGTGCGAAAAAATATTCGTCAAAATTGAGCGATTTTTGTTGAATAACTTTGCACGTTTGGCTTATATTTACACCAAATGAAGCTTCTAGTTGTAGGTAATAAAGATCTATCAGTGTACTAAATGTGAAAAAAAATCCATAAAAGTTAGATGTGTTTTTCTATCAAATATAGTTTCCCTACATTTGGTGCGAACAAAAAAAAACTCAATCAATTGGAGATGTCATATTTCAGATATTTCTTAATGGATTGTCTTCAAATTTGGTATGTGAAGTAAGAGTTCAGTAGAGCACATGCACTGAAAATATATATTAGATTCGATTACCACAGTTCTAGATATAGGAGGTGGAAAATCGCTAAACTATCATTCCTGTTAATAATACACAGTGTGTCCTGCAGCAGGTTGTTTTGGCCGCACGACAACTACCACGTGTCTTGATTTTCATATATATATATATATAGGCAGTTGAGTACGTTATATTTAAACGAGTTTGAATATGCAATATAGCAAATCACGTGACAGCTACAGTAGATATAAACTCGCTATGGAATTATTTGTATGAAAACTACATTACCACATTGCGTAGGTTGTGTGTGCCACAGAAATTTAGTCGCTTTTGGGAAGATTGTGTAAACATTCTTTCCAAAGCAAAATATTCATACACTCAGACCATAAAGATGTGTTCAGATAAAAAAATCGAATTTTCAACAGGGAAATACCTCTTATACTTAATGGCATTAGAAAATAAATAAATATGGAACAGATTGAAGCAAAGTGCGGTTTCTTGTAAGAGGTGAAATCCACGAACACAAAGGTCAATATCAAAATATGCACTCGTGTCACAGGCAACAGAATCAAACATAATCAAAAAGGGACCTCTTTGGGAAAGCGACAAGAGTCAAGTATGCACAGGCTGCTTCCACGATATATCCGTTCAAAATTTGCATAACTCAAGTAGCTGGAGAATTCAACGGGTGATAATGCTATTCCGTATGAAGACATGTCGGCCTGGATTCGTATAGATTGTTCTACGATCACATTGTTGAAATAAGTGCTGGAAAACCTTCGTCATAGTACACTAGATGTATTATGGATAGCATGCAGGAATTACTGTTGTGCCTTTGACATGACAGCTATACGACGGAGCTTTATTTTATTGGAAACTACGCTGTAGGGCTATGTTCAAGCTGCACGTCGTTCAAATAGAGCATAAGTAGACATGACGATATGTACTACAACAGTGTGGTGAAGCTTCAAAGTAGTTATAATAAAAGATACCCAATCTCTGTATGTACAAAAATATTAAGATTTTCGAAATTTTAAAAGCAACGTGATATTTGAGCCAAAGGAATTTTTTTTAGTTTCTTGCTATTCTTAATTGGTGTTTTTTCATACAAGAATTATGAAGCCATATAACGAAGAAAACTTGCTACATCGCTGTCTGATAGTTGCTTTCGACAACCACATAAAGTATTAGAAACAAGACCAAGAGAGAATTACAAAATATGTTTCTTTTTATTAAGTGAACTTAAAATTCTGGAAACTAGTTAACTAAACGATGAATATAATTAATATCAAGACAAATATGGAGAATGTTAATCAAATGTATTTAAAGCTTGAAATGAATAAAGATATATAGTTATTAGGCTGTATACCGACGACAAATTAATAATGTTAAAAGCTGGTTGTTGTTGCTGTTTGTATCGCAAAGTTAAACAATGGGCTATCTGTGCTGCGCCCAACACAGGTATCGAAACCCGGTTTTTAGCGTTATGAGTCCGCATACATACCGCTGTTCCACTTAAGGGCTATGTAAGTCTATAAAAGACAGATAGTTTTATATTTTTCTTAAATTACTTCGTACAATGTGGCACTTTAGTTTTGATAGATAATATCAATAATAAAACGATATGGCACTTTAGTTTTAATAGATAATATCAATAATAAAACGATCTGGCACTTTGGTTTTAATAGATAATATCAATAATAAAACGATCTGGCACTTTGGTTTTAATAGATTAAATCAATAATAAAACGATCTGGCACTCTGGTTTTAATAGATAATATCAATAATAAAACGATCTGGCACTTTGATTTTAATAGATAATATCAATAATAAAACGATTTGGCACTTTGATTTTAATAGATAATATCAATAATAAAACGATCTGGCACTTTGGTTTTAATAGATAATATCAATAATAAAACGATTTGGCACTTTGATTTTAATAGATAATATCAATAATAAAACGATTTGGCACTATATTTTTAATAGATAATATCAATAATAAAACGATTTGGCACTCTGGTCTTAATAGATAATTTCAATAATAAAACGATCTGGCACTCTGGTTTTAATAGATAATCTCAATAATAAAACGATCTAGCACTTCAGTTTTAATAGATAATATCAATAATTTGTCCCATGACAATTATTCTCTGTTTTATTCATTTTCATGCAAATATTTTTCCATCTTCGTCTTTGAATTTGGTTGACAAGGAAATACTCAAGTTAGCAGCTATAACTGGTAGTTATTTTATAAAATGATTACGATCACGATTAAAGACACCAAAGGTACATTAATCAAATATTAATTAGCAGTGAAAATATATTTATTTTCATTCAAATATCTTTTAAAATTAAGAAAACGAATTACTTAAAAATTTTAATTTAAGTAAGAAAAGGATTGGAATGGCCTGGTGGTTAGAGCACTCACTCGCAACCTGCGGATTGCTGATTCGAATCCCGTCACTGAAAATACACCTTTAGAGCCTACTATTCCACCTTCTGGAGTCTCTATGCGTCTTTTTCTGTTTTACTGATATCTTGTTTTACCTTTACCTATATTTCATGTGACATACTAGCACAATTGTTATACTTTTTTTAATTCTTCTCCGCTTTGAATCTTGACTGTTCAGTTTCCATTATCTTGATCTACCTGCTTAGTTATTTATCATTTTGTTATTGGCTCTATAAATCCTGCTTACTTATAAATAATTGCTCCTAATTTAAATGTTGTTATATTTGTGCACATTCACTTTGTCGTTGTTTTACTCCATGCTGAGTTCACTGAAAGCTTAAATTAGGGTTCGTTTTGCCACACTGTTTATTTTATATTGTTACCAAAAGCTTAGTGCATTCAGTTGATTCATCAGATTTCTTTGTAGACTAACTCCACTTTCCCAGTTAATGTTTTCCTTCCTTCTTTCCATTTCCATTGTATAGGTTGTAATATAATGTTTAAATGTTCTTACTTATTAAACTCGCCCGTGATTCTGATGAACTTGGTAACCTGGTTACCACAAGAAAGTGCGTAGGCTTTGTTTTCCAAATGATCCTGTGAACCCAAAATACAACATAAGTCTATTACTACCTTAATCAATAACTTTAGGACACTTAGATTGATTTGAATACATCTAAATAAATACATCATTCTTTTATTGGATATTTAGCCTCATATTTATCTGAATAAGCATGTTATAATGTGCATTGCGAAATCATTGAACTAATTAAAATAACATTTCTTATAATAAGGCGGTAGAAGTTAAGCAAATATAACGCTACGAAACGTGTCTTCTCATAGCTCATTTGCATACAATATAAAGAGACATGACATTAAATCATCAAAATGTGGAATGACACGTGTGCAAGATGCCTAAAAGACATTGTAAAATCAGTCGTTAACCTGGTATCAAATTGCACATGTTGGCGTACATGTTTCGAAAACACGTAAAACTAAAAGCACGTAAAAAGAGTCTCGTTAAAAGTAAGAGTCTATGATTTTTCTTGTACACCTGTCTCTCGTCGCATTCTCACTCAATGAATGAGACAAGAGAGCGTGTAGACAACAGCCACGTGTTCCTCGTGGGTTCTGGAGGTCACTTGGTTTACCCCGCCACGATCTTCGGGATGACAGTGTACTTACTATAAGCGTGTTTACTGCGTATTCTCCGTTTCACTTCGAGTTGTGAACAGAGGCTTCTCAACTGCCTTAATGACTGAAAACGTTAAGATATCGATATAGAGTCAGTACTACTTCTTTGTAAAATTTACTCCCATCTGTTGAAAGATACTTGTAAATGGTCCTTGTTAATTAGTAAAATAATAATAATAATTAATTGGTTTCAATAATTAAAGAGAGACAGGTAAGAATTTTTTATTTCATATGCTGATTAAAACGTTTTGTTTTCTACTTTGGTTTCTTTTGTAGACTAGCCCCCCCCCAATGGTACAGCGGTATGTCTGCGAGCTTACAACGCCAGAATCCGGGTTTCGATACCCGTGGTGGGCAGAACACGGATAACCCATTGTGTAGCTTTGTGCTTAATTACAAACAAACAGTTTGTCGACTAGCACAAGTTTTCTTTCTCGGACTGACAGTTTAAGTGTACAGATCAATCGCTTTGTATTACAGAGTGCAGTTCTAACCTATATTACGATACAAGACATATTAGCTAAAGTATCCTAAAGAAACTTGAAAACGAAAAGATATCGCATGTTTACAGAGGGTTTTACCTAAATATAGAATATAGAATTATATATGTATACTTAATTTTAGAAAAATAAATGAATAGAACTAATATTTCAATGGATGAATAAATTTAGAATTATGGTTCAGTTTAGAGCAAAATAATGAGAATAACTAGTTTCAACTAAATAGTTTCAACAATTACAGGTTCTAATTACAGGTTCAAAATAATGAGAATAACTAGTAGTTTCAACTAAATAGTTTCAACAATTACAGGTT
>NW_013668475.1:38709-66267 GCF_000517525.1 Limulus polyphemus | reverse complement strand
AACCATTAGTTATCATAAGTCCTTACGAGTACTCAGGTTAAAAGAAGTTAACACATTCTATGAAGAAAATACGTTATCGATAAAACGGTTTTAATGCAATTAATTGTATTCAAACTAACTGTTTCATCAGCCTATCAGCTCATTATATTTAAACTATTGAAACTGATTTAAGAAATAATTTTATAATCAAGATGTTTCATCAGGCCATCAGCTGATTGTATTTAAACTATTGAAACTGATTTAAGAAATAATTTTATAATGAAGATGTTTCATCAGGCCATCAGCTGATTGTATTTAAACTATTGAAACTGATTTAAGAAATAATTTATAATGAAGATGTTTCATCAGGCCATCAGCTGATTGTATTTAAACTATTGAAACTGATTTAAGAAATAATTTTATAATGAAGATGTTTCATCAGGCCATCAGCTGATTGTATTTAAACTATTGAAACTGATTTAAGAAATAACTTTATAATCCAGATGTTTCATCAGGCCATCAGCTGATTGTATTTAAACTATTGAAACTGATTTAAGAAATAATTTTATAATGAAGATGTTTCATCAGGCCATCGTCTGATTGTATTAAAACTATTATAACTGATTTAAGAAATAACTTCATAATCAAGATGTTTTATCAGGCCATCAGCTGATTGTATTTAGATTCTAATATTGCTGATTTTTATTGTATATTCTATGACTATTGTGAGTGGTATATGAGCAATTATACATTACTAGTCTAAAATACTCGCGCTCTGTTGTGAGGTTCAAAGACCCCCTCGTGATTCACAGAGGCAACAATGTATTTATTACTCCTCACTCATCCCCAATTACTTTTATAGCTACCTCAAGGGAGAGGGGTTTATACCCCAAAACAAACCCTGTTAAGATATCCATTCCTGCTACTTGAGTATGTGTGTAAAGTTTTGTCCCACTGACTTATAAGTGGGGTCGAACATAGTTTGAAACGTGATGCCTCCGGGAACCCGAGAGGGACCAGGAACACAAAATCAGATGGTGGATTCGGGTTTAGTGGCTAGGAATACTTCCTGAACCCCATCATGCCTGGGTGACCTTGGTATGGAGCTATTCAATATAAATTGAGAACACCATCCTCGAGCCACCCAACTCCGCCATCCAAATATGGTCCTCCAAGCCTCAAAGCTGTGTGAAAAGTTCGCGGACAAACAAACAAATTCATAATTTGAATTAATATAAGACATATCGGTTGGTTGATGGGCAAATAATTCAGAAATGTAAAGGAAACAAACCATTTTACACCAAAAAATTACCAAAATCACTCTACAAGAACAGTTATAGACATAAATGTATATGACTTAATTTTAATAGTATTAGGAAATGGCGGCAGCTAATTAATGGCTATATTCAAAGTGCTGCCTAAATATGACAAATGGCGGCAGCTAATTAATGGCTATATTCAAAGTGCTGCCTAAATATGACAAATGGCGGCAGCTAATTAATGGCTACCGCCATATGTCATATTTAGGCAACACTTTGAATATAGCCATTAATTAGCTGCCGCCATATGTCATATTTAGGCAGCACTTTGAACAGCACTTTGAATATAGCCATTAATTAGCTGTGCCTAAATATGGCAAATGGCGGCAGCTAATTAATGGCTATATTCAAAGTGCTGCCTAAATATGGCAAATGGCGGCAGCTAATTAATGGCTATATTCAAAGTGCTGCCTAAATATGACAAATGGCGGCAGCTAATTAATGGCTATATTCAAAGTGCTGCCTAAATATGACAAATGGCGGCTTCATTGTCAAACTTCTTTGATGTTCTTTGTCTGCCGTACGGAGTTGCGTAAGTGAGCCTGTAGTACGCAGCCACTAACATATTTCCTATCATCTGACACTCGATGGGAGCTGTTTGACATATAATCGAATAATAGCCAGTCAAAATTTGCAGTGCGTACTGGAGGGATTTAAATATTTTCATAAAACGTTTATCATAATTTTTTTTTATTTTAACCAACGTTTTTTGACATCAAACAATTGTGTATATTAACCTCGATGAAACCCCATAGGCGAAACGTTGGTTAAAAAAATCCTTTATATATATATATCGAAGTATAAAATGATAACAGCCTGAGCATTCTGGTAACGCTCCATACGATAGAACCACGTTAAATTGTTCTTCAACTGAATATTGTACCGTTATTTTGATGAATAGGGAAATACTGCCGCACAATACCCGTGCGTTAAATTACCTAGGGGTTTTATTTTAAAACTTTTTTAACCTTTCAGACACTTCACATGTACAATGGTCTACTTTTACAAAATTTTGACGCACATGATCTACTTTTAAAAAATTCTGACACACGTGGTCTACTTTTACAAAATTCTGACGCACGTGATCTACTTCTACAAAATTCTGATTTTACATCTCAGATCTAGGTTTGGGTAACAACATTTGCTGTAGTTGGGTTTCTATCTTCCGTGGCACAGGTTTATATGAATGAAACGAGTACATATATAACTATAGCTTTTGGGTGTTTTGAGGGGGGGGGATTTTTGGTAGTTTCGGGTTTAAAATCTTACATTTGTTATCGTCTATACCTTTGAGATCGATAGTTTGGGTGTATAATGTATATTAATAAAATTCCTGTAGGACATGACCTTGAGGATTACCTTGAATTACCTCAATGGTATTCTTAAAAGGTAGGTCCACAACATTTAATTCCATACCATAAACAGTTATTTCCTTATGCCTATCCATTTCCAAAATGTTGCCTGTGAATGGATACTGAATGACCTTGTATTGTGTAATCAAGATCGAGACAATAAACAAAAGATACACAACAAGAAATCATGGGCGTCCGCAGAAATTTTTCCAGGGAGGGGCAAAGTTTTCCAGGGGGGGGGGAGCAAAGTTATGTGAAATTGTGAATTGAATAAAAAAAAATTCATACACATATGCTGAATGAATAAAGAAAGAATTATGATTCTTATTTTCCGGGGGGGGGGGATGTAAGAGCAAGCTGTCACCACTTCTTGCTAGTTTCATGTCGCGCGGGCTGTAAATGACAGAAATTGCCATAATACAGTGAACAAAAACAAAGAACAAAACAAATAGTTGAACAAAAAGAAGGACCACCAACAGTAATCATTTAAAGCAACGGGAGAAATTCAGCAAATGATAAACTAGATCTGTTGGAGATCGTTTATTTCTGTAAGCGATATTGGTATGTCTAAACACTAATTTGGAACTGTCATCAACTAAGATATGTTGTTGAGTGAAGTGCAGATCTATAAAAAAAAATGGAAACTTGATCTGTTTATCCATCTGAAAGTCCATTTATTCACCCATCGATCGGTTGATCTGTATACTTAGATTGTAACAACCAATAATATATGTTTCTTTAATAAATCGACCCGTGCTCACGAGCGTTTCATGGGTTATTTGAAGAGAGCTTTAATCTATTATGATTAATCATATATCTAAAAGGAGTATGCGTTGTATATTATAAATGCAATGCTTATAATGGGGGCTTTAGCAACACATATACTGTGTCTCCTGTTGTAAGAATTAATTATATTGCAGCTTAAATGTGTTTAGGGACGAATGTGCAGTTCCTTCATAATAACTTCCCATTTTTCTTCCATTGATGATAATGCGAATCAACCAATTGTATTTAAATCAAAGTGATCAAACATATAGCAACAAAAACGGATATTAAATTGAAGGGGGACTTAAGAAACTTCTCACCTATAAATTTACCGCAGGTTAGTCCTAAGGTAAAGCTCTGGATTTCGGAGCTAACGAGCCGGGTTCAAATCCATACGATACCAAAAAATAAAAATAAACAATCTTCCCGCTTTAAGATGTGAGTGCGTTATAAGGGTAAGAGCTAATCCCTTACCGTGGTAGGTGTTATGGTGTTACTGACTGACTGCCTCTGTTCAGTAGTTCAAAATTTGGGACGGTTGAAGATAGCCAGAAATTCAAACATATATATAAGTGAGTCAAACAAAACACAGGTTTTATTTTAATAAGAAATAATGACAGTGTTATAAAGATTTTGAGTTTCTTACATGAAACAAAAAGTGCTTCAATACTGAACTTTGTCTAGTCGAGACCTCTTTCTGGAACGGCTTCCGTTTTGGTATGCCTCCATCCCTAGTGTCTCAGCGATTAGTATACAGGCTTACGACTCTAAAATCCGGGTTTCGGAATCCTTGGTGGGCAGAGCACAGATAGCTCATTGTATAGTTTTGTGCTTAATAACAATCAAACCAAAACATTTTTTGATATATTTCTCTAAATTTGGGGGTTGTTAAAGAAACTCGACGTCATCGTCTCCTGAATATAAATTATAATACTCCGAATGTTGTTTTTCTTCTTCTTCTTCTTGTTCCTTGCGTTTCTATAACAATGTTGTTCCCCGATGAGACAACGGTAAATTTGCGAACTTAAAAAGCTAAAAGTCCCACAATCATTTGGAAATAATAACTAAACTTTTTGAACAGCTCTGGCGATCTGTACACCAGTCAAATAGTTGGTCACTCACAACCAACTAACAACGTCCCACAAGCATTTGGAAATAATAACTAAACTTTTTGAACAGCTCTGGCGATCTGTACATCAGTCAAATATTTGGTCACTCACAACCAATTAACAACGACACACAAGTATATGCAAATAATAACGAAACTTGTAGCAACCACCAAAATAAATCAAACGATCAAATCTTAAGGCGAAATTAGGTTCCAGTCTTTCAAAGTAATTAGTGAAAGATGTAACGAAACGACCATTAATTCTAACATTCATCTCTATTTGTTTGTTTGTTGTAAAGCACAAAGCTACATAATGGGCTGTCTGTATTCCGTCCGCTGCGGGTATTGAAACCAGATTTTTAGCATTATAAGCCCACTGATTTAACACTGAGCCACCGGGGTGGGGGGCGTCTGTATTCATGTATAATTTTTCAAATCTTCCTAAAGGTTTGCTTCTTTAATTTCGGTAGCGCATAGCTATAATTAGCAACTATCATACGTTAAACATCACCTAATCAAAGTGTGACAAGGTTAACAATTTCTGCACTGATTGAAGCAGAATTATTCAAGCCAAGTTGATACAAAAAATACAGTTTAAATAATTACTACACTGCCTTATATCTGAGTCTATATGTTAACATAAAGTACAGAGCAGGTGAACCTTGGATGACTGACTGCATGATCTTTGCATCTCTTACATTAAACCCCATCGTGGCTTAGCGGTAAGCCTAAGAGGTTTGTAACACTAGAAATCGTGTTTCGATACCCGCAATAGGCAGAACACAGATAGCTCATTGTGTAGCTTTGGTCTTAACAACAAACGAAAATATTTTATTAATGCAATTTGAACTTATGAAGTTATAATTAGGAAAATATTAAAGTCTTTCGTGATTAGGTAATATATATTTTTTTCCTTTTCGAATACGAAATGATGAGTGAAATCTTAAATCTTAGCAAACAAACGCTTCTTACAATTGTAGTGAAATAATAAAAAAATTCGTATAGATATCAAACTTCTTCCAATCATACAAACCTTGAGATCTAAATTTAATCCAGTGTTTATTATTGTTATTTGTTAAAATATACATATATTGACTCGTCATCTTGATGTAAAAAAAAAGATGTCATAGACACGTCAAACTTTGTCTAATCATAAAATCTTCAGGCTATGGAACTTTTCTCAATCTTAATTATTTAATCTAAATACAGAAACTGATTCTATACACCAAACGAGCTTTGAAAATAATTTTCTTTACTAAGAATACGTCGTTAAAAATGAGACAGAAGTTAAATATAGAAATGCAAATGTAAAGCCAAATTTAAATGATTAATTATAATTTCTTCTCAGCTTCGTAAAATCTTATTTATGAAGATATTGTATTGAATTTTTACTAGTCTCAGCTCACGAGTTTTCAAGCATTAGTAAGTTTTACATAATTAGAAATGTCATTGATGTTTGTTGATAAACTGCACACACAAAAGGATAATAGTAGTTTATGATATTGTATGTACGACAAGTCAAAACCACAATCATAAGATAATGCTAGTCCCATCAGTTCATGTTTAAGAACAAAATAACTGGCATGACCTAAACGACAGCACATGGAACTGTGGATCCAAAGGCTCATGGCTCGTGTCTCATTGCCCCTTCCTAAGAAATCGCGATCTAAACCTTGGGGTCGTATGTGTGTTATAAAATTGACACTATATTAAATTACAGTGTTGGTGAGTGCTTTTACTAGCTGCCATCTCTCAAATGTATCAGTTCAAAATTACAGGCGGTTAGTGTAGTTAGCCCTTGTTTAGCTTTGTACGAACGTTCGAAACAACCCAAACTACACGATCTTGTCTCGGTTTATGTTTGAAATTAATTATGTAGTGTTTACTCTGTAGTTAATTTCAAAATAATAACTGATATAAAACTGACCTTGACCTGACCTCGGCATAATAGATAACAACGCACGTCCCCCCCCCCCAATGTGTTAAACTGTCCGACACGTTCTTTGAAAAAGAGAGTATTTGGTCTAATGGAGTGGTCTACACACTCACAGGACTTCAATCCTGCCAACCATATATAGGGTAGTCTGGAGAGGTCCGTCACATTGAGCACAATAATTACAAACTCTGAAAAATCCTATTTCAGAGGAGTGATCGGGAGTACTTCAGGATATTTTCATTACTCTGATATTTAGCTTACAACGTCATTGGTGCCAGGATGTCCTTGCTACACATGTTGACCATACTTCGCATTGATGTGAAACGTTATGAACTATAAAAATGCTTGTTTGTTTATATGTAATTAAGCACAAATCTAGACAATGGGCTATCTGTGCTCTGCTCACCACGGGTATCGAAACCCGGATTCTAGCGTTGTAAATCCGCAGACATATTGCTTTGCCACTGGGGGGGGGGGGAAATGATTTGTTGTAAAGAGTAAATGAAGATTTGATATACGTAACTTTGCATTTTTATAGACTCTTCACAACAAATCATTTACGTCATAAATCACCAGATGCCGTACATAGATCACCAGCTGCCGTATTTGTACAGGTATCAACTGTTCATTTGTTGCTAAACACAAAGCTACATAATGGACTATCTGTGCTTTTCTCACCGCGGGTATCGAAACTATATTATTTGCGTTATAAGCCCTCAGACTTACCGCTGATCCACCGGTGTGAGAGGGGAGGGGAGCAAAAGCGACTGAAGGGTGGTTTTAATTTATTTTTTAACAGCAGTATTGCTTTGACATACATAGCTAAGATTTTATGTTACTATTATCTATATACGTAGTACATACAATTCTTTTTGTTTCAGTACAGCAGTAGATGACTATAATTCCTTGTACATGTATTAAAACAGCTAGTCTTGCAATAAACACTTATAAAAATAATTTTCAGATAATATTAAAAATAATTCTCCTTGGTTTAACTAGAACTTTACTATGCGACCTCATTATAGAACACTTTCCCATAGTATTAGATTACTGCAAATATATGCTGAACTGTTCATAGGTATTTTCATAAGATAATGTTGTTGTGGATACTTCAGGTCGAGCACGTCCCAGTCGTTAGCTTCCATCTTAGGTTCCGGCGTTGTGTCAAATTACTGCCCCAAAAAAGTCGCTCTCCGCACTTTGGGGCCGTGTGTACGTTATAACAGTGCTGAGTAATTTTCGCTAATCGTTCTGACAAGAGTAGCCAAAGAGATGGCAGCGGGTAGTGTTGTCTATCTGCCTTCCCCCTTAGTCTATCCTATTAAAATTAGTGAAGGCTAACTTTAGACAGCCCTGGTGTGGTTTTGCGCGAAATTCGACAAAATTGGAATCGCATACTTTTCTAGCCCTAAAAAAGTTTTTTTTCCTTAATTTACTTTTGTAAATAATGTTACCTAGAAAGTGTTTATATTTGTTAAGCTTCTCAATGTTTCTATTCTGTACTGAAATCAATCACCTTGTTGAGTTCATAAGCTTTTTATTTAGATTTTAATTTCTAGTTACTGAATACCATTTGAAACTTCTAAAAAAAAACCTGTCTTTTCAAAGGCAAACCAACGTGGTTTTAACCACTGACGTTGACAGTTTTGTAAACAGATTGAAAATTAGATTAAGTTGTTATAACATGGGATTACTCAAACGAAAAACAGAATTTATCAGCTCTAAACTCACGCGGGCGCTTATATACCTCTCTTGAGTGATAGATCACTGACACATTACGACTCCTCTATCATGTTTTGAAGTGCCAATGTAAAAAAAAATAAATAAATACATAACTGTTGAAACAGTTAAGATACTGTACAGTCATAGGACAATATATAGTAGCTTTCATCGAACGTTAAGTACAGACATATAGTGGCTTTCATCGTGAGTTAAGTATAGACATATAGTGGCTCTCATCGTGAGTTAAGTACAGACATATAGTGGCTTTCATCGTGAGTTAAATACAGACATATAGTAGCTTTCATCGAACGTTAAGTACAGACATATAGTAGCTTTCATCGAATGTTAAGTATAGACATATAGTGGCTCTCATCGTGGGTTAAGTACAGACGTATAGGGGGTTCTCATCGCACCGTTAAATAAAGAGATATATTGTGGCTTTCCTCGTGTGTTAAGTAAAGATACATAATGGTTCTCTTCGCACGTTAACTACAAATACATACATAGTGGCTTTCCTCGTATTAACTACAGATATATAGTGGCCCTGCTCGTATGTTAAATACAGATATATAGAGGTTCTCATCGTGCGTTAAGTATAGATATATAGTGACTCTCATCGTACGTTAAGTACAGACATATATCAGGACGTTAACTATAAATATTCATGTTTTTTTTCCTTCCTGCAGCTTGCCCTTAATGCCGTATCGGAGCAGGATGATAGTAGATTAACCCGTGGTCACGACGACATTTTAACCCGTTACTCAGCCATAGAACACATAATTATAAAAGACATGGCGAAGTCAGAGAAATGGTATAGTGAAGGACTGTTGTTTTTCAATGCATCGTTGATACTAGTATCAGTGGCGCCCTTACAATCAAGTGCAAGGACCAACTCGTTAGTGTCTTACAGAGAAGCATTAGAAAAAACACGTGAAGTTCAGAAATCTCTTGCAGCCCGAAATTCACACACCGATTCAAGATTCTTCGAACGCCATCGACATCCTGGGTATGATATGATTTCTTTTTTTATGATTACGAGAGATAAGAATATCCTTTATATTCCATTTATCATCGTTTCATTGCCTTAGTGGGTTATTTACAATATTGTTTCTTGATTAAACTATCTATATCCTGTCACTTAAATATCAATGTTTTTACACAGTTTTGCTCTCTTGGTTACTTTTTTCAGTTTGTAACCAGTTCTAACACATAAGCATAATTTACGACTTATGATAAACGTAATCAATCTACTTAACTTTGTTGCATGTTTCCTTGAATAGTATTTTGATTTCTGTTTATCGCCATGGCTAGTACCCCATACAGTCATCTAAGCTTACGTTCTAATTTCTTTCTTTATTATTGGCTGGGCGTCGCCTAGTGTTACTTGCTAATGTATGAATCATATATTGTGTAGTTCAGTTGTTGTATTATTGCATCATGATACCAGAACCTTGTAGGTTTTCTCACTGCTTTAATTGAGTATTATTGCATCGTAATATCTCGTAGTGGGTGGAACATTCTAGGCCTCTGTCAGGCTATAAATACATGCCCAAAATGTAGTTTAAGAGTTTAAGACAGTTAGTTAGATAGCTAGATCTAGACTGAGTGTTGTGAGTTTAGCCATAAGGAGCATGCAGGGGTGATTTTGAAAGTGAAATTATCACAGATTGTATTGTAACAACAGTGTAGAGAATAGTTATACGTCTTATCAATTTGTGTTCTAAAGTAACTGAACTGTTCGCGACCTGTTGCCGTAAAACGCTCTCGGCCTCTTGGAGCCGCTGATGCGCTATAAAGGTGACGGTCAAATCATACTATTTGGTAGACAGGAGTAGCCCAAGAGTTGGCGTAAAGTGTTTTTGTCTAACTGGCTTTCTTCTGGTCTATCAACTCAAAATCAGGGGCAACATTTGCAGTCAGCCCCTTGTATAGCTTTAAGCCAATTTTCTGAAACTGGTACTTGTTTTAGACACTAATTATCTGTTACATTATATCAATCTTTTCGGCTTCTGATCTGTCACTATCTTCAGAGGAGTCTTAAGAACAACTGCTCGATCCTGGATCTACTTTTTAGAAAGACAGATGTGTTTCCACTTCTCCGGACTCTTCTCTCAGTGGGCTGTTAATCAACCTACTATTTACATAGTTTCAATATAAAAATATACATTTTGCTGATCTCAACGCTAGGTTGGCTGAGTGCGTCATCAGTTAATTGAACGTTGAAGGCTTCTTTATGTTACCTTTTCCCTATTGTGGTTTATTTCGTGCTTTTTCTATTATAAGATTTTCTTCCCTTACACGATTGGCTATTGTAGATAGATCGGTACTACACAGTCTTGGTTGTCTGTTATGCTCTTGAATAGTTTTGTCTTGTCGTTTTATTTCTCCAATGTATTGAGGCTCTAGTGTTATTGCGTGGACTAACAGAGATCACATTGTTTATCGACTCATGGAGGATTCTCTGAAGATATTTGTATATGTTTTGTATATCTTCAGGGAAACTTTCGACCTACAGAATAGACTGTGTGTTTATAGTGTTCTTGGTGCTTAAAGAAGATATTTTTATTTGTATTTTCTTCTTTATCAAATGTTCAAGTACAACAAGACCAACAACAACTTTATCAGGCAGCAACAGAAATACCGATCTATGTACAAAAGCCCATAGTAATGTGAATAACTCTTAAATAAAGGGATATAAATCTTATACACAATAAAAATAAAGGTAAAAGGAGCTTTCTACATCTATCTAGCCAATTAAAAACACATCCAGACAGCCTATTGTAGAAAACAACAAAAACTGATTACCAGCCCTTCTTCTAACAATAAAAACATCAAGTGATCCTTGCTCTTAGAAACAGGAGGGCACGAGATCAAATCCTGGCTTCTGACTGCATATACAGTTCTCAGAGTTCCCTGATGACAACAGCAGATTAGCAGCGGCAAAATTAGGATGTAAAGTATAAATAATAATTAGCACGTTATAGTAAAAAAAATAAGAATCAAATAACTAATTAGTAATTATAATTAAGTGAGCATATAGAATAATAACCGTTGCAACAGTTGACATCCTCTTACCACAGTTTTACACTGAGTATTTGATTTTAGTTATTTATTCACAACGGCTACTTTCTGTTACAAGTTTGTTTGAAGTTAAGCACAAAGCTACACAATAGGATATCTGTGCTCTGCCCACCACGGGTATCGAGACCCGGTTTCTAGCGTTGTAAGTCAGCAGACATATCGCTGTGCCACTGGAGGGGGATTCTGTTACAATCCAGTTTTCCTTAAATATTTTTTTGAGTTTGAATTATATATATCCTTTTTATTTATAATGTACATATATTCATTTGTGTAAACTAAGTTTATTAATTTATTAATTCTTACGGCTGTTGATAATTCTGTGTTAAAAAATCTGTTCCATACAAGCTAGAAAACTACGTGTTAATAATCATCTGCGGATTATTAAATCAGATTATCTATATATATATACAAATATATCTGTATATATTTCATTTAATTTTAACATACCGTATCCGTAAATGAGTTGCGTAAAATGTTAGGGTTATTTAAATCCCACATATTTCGTCCACTTTTGAAATTACGCCTACATAAATTGAATTTTTTTCTTCCGAGATTCTGATAAAAACGTATGCAGCAAGTTTCAGAGATCTCTCCCAGTCAACAAGATCTTCACTAATGTTTAGACGAAACGACATAAACATAGTCAAGTTAAAAACGTTCTCTTGTAGTAATTCGAAGAAATGATAAATGTAGCCAATATGAAACGTCCTCATTTAATGTTCTACTTAGGCTTAAAAACATACACTGGCGAAACGACATAAACATAGTCAAGTTAAAAACGTTCTCTTGTAGTAATTCGAAGAAATGATAAATGTAGCCAATATGAAACGTCCTCATTTAATGTTCTACTTAGGCTTAAAAACATACACTGGCAATATAAAATGGTATATTCGAATGATCTAATGAAATATGTTATCTGATTAAATCTCTCCCCCCTTAGTGGTCTCATAAGACGCTGCACACTAACTCGTAAATTTACTTGACCCCCATCTTCATCCCAAGACTCCCACACATTTGTAGAAAACTCCATTTATTTGCATAGGCAAAATAGAATGCTCACTTTCATGTTATAAATAGATCTTTTCTATTTTAGTTTTTTCTGTAGTTAAGCACAAAGTTAAGCAATGGGCTATATGGGCTGTACCCATCATGGGTATCGAAACCCGATTTTTAGCGTTATAAGCCCATCGACTTTCCACTGAGATGCTGGGGGTGGGGAAAACCTATATAAATATAGTAATATCTTGGTTAGCCTGCAAGACAGTGAATAAAACCAGTGATCTCTGTCTATCGCTATAAAATGGGTATTACAATAAGCGTTCAGCTAACAGAAGTCTTGTTAACATAGAACATTTCTTTGGCCAACTATTGAAACACAATCGTAATAAAAGATTACTAGCTGTGTCAATTGAAAATAATACATCTGTCAAAGAAAAATCCGTTCTGGGTTGGAAGGTGATACAACCTGAACTTAGGTGGAGTCATTATAAAGTGGGCCCGGTATGCCCTGGTGGTTAGGTCACTCAGTTGGCAACCCCATGTTCTCGGGTATAAATCCTTACCCCTGGATATGCTCGTCCTTTCAGCAGTGGCTGTATTATAATGTGACAGTCAATCTCACTATTCTTTGGCAAAGAATAGCCCAAGAATTGGTGGTGGGTGGTGTTGACTAGCTGCCTTCCTTCTAGTATATCACTTCAAAATTAGGGAAGGCTAGCCCAGATAACCCTCGAATAACTTTGCGCGAAATTTAAAACAACCAAACAAAGCAAATTTATAAAATGATCCATTAATGTGCGTAATAAAATTCAAAATACCCTCATCTAATGAGTTAATAAAATAACAGAAACAGCAATTTTAAAACATCCTCGTGCCATCTTCTGATAATATTATACGTACATATGCATGCACATGTAAAAGTATTCTCCTCTAGTGATTTAATAAGAACAATCTCATCTTTCTGGCTGAATGGCATGCATCTAAGTGGGATTCTCTCTTTTTAAGAACTTCAAAGAACACTATGGTGACTTGACACCAATTTTTAGACGCAGTTTTATTAGTATAAATATAACAGAAGCAGGTCTCGAAAAGTCATCTTGATCTAGAGACGATAGACAGCCGTTAACCCAACAGATAGGCTACCAGCATTACTACCTATGCCTTTCATCAAGATCTTTAAGCTAACTTCTTCATTTCCCTGACATTTTCCGCTCGTGCACTTGGAAGATATTGGATTCCCCACAAAGAGTTTGCACTTGAGTTTGCCCACGTATGCCAGACAGTACAACAGAGTCATCAGACACATTAAACTGCCATTAATGCTTAGTTGGTGTTCATTAAGGTCAATCTTCTTCAGTTATTTAAAGTGGTATAAAACTAAATACAGTGAGCACTGTTATATCCATTCCTTATCGGTATTACGCTATTAAATAAACGACTATTGGTGGTACACTATACCCTTTGTTTCTTCTTGTTTTAAAACGAAAAAGTTTATACTTTTAGTACGTAAAAGTATCTATGCCAAAAAAAAAGAGCACTAAAAACATAATAAATATAGATATATAAAATTTGTAATTATTTGAATTAATTTTGATTAATGGGGCTCCATCGTCCTGTTTTAAAAGGATAGTTGAAGCCGCCTTCTTACGACATGCAAAAATATTTCAGTGGATGTAAACAGTTAATTTAGTCTGGATATTTTACGGATATTTAAAAAAATATATTAAATATTAGAAACCAATGCCAAAAACCTTATCTCTATACCCACTATTGCTGTGTATTACTGCTAATTGCAAATAATTTGTAAAGCATTGTTTATTCGACTTCTCACTTCTTTAGAATTAGAATATTAATTCCTCTTTATAAAAACGATTTGCATATGCTCTTGGAGTGGCGTGTTGTCAAAAATGCAAGTCTTATTGCCACGGCCGAAGCGTTTAGCATCTATACATTTGGTTGTCGACGACTTTCCGACCATTCCAGAATGCTTATGCGAGGATATCATAAAAACTCTTACCGAAGAGAAATATTTACGTTTGACACAAGTAAATTAACGGACATGATACTTAGAAGAATGGAGACTTTAAATTCTTCATAGAAGCAGAAAAGTTCCCAACAGAACGTTTGGGACATCATAAGACTCCTAAACCACACTCCAAGTCAATCCCGAGCAATACTAGCAATTATAATGAAGATGGACACATCTCTTGCTACCGGTAACAACAGTATAAGCAAATACTTAAAGCTGACGAAAGCTTGCAAGTCAAATATTCACAAGCTTCTAGTCATACCTCTAAATTAACATCCGTTTTCATATGAAAGATGGCTAATAAATTTGGAATCATGACATTAAAAGCCACCAGACACAACTTGAATGGACTTCAGTGCCTTTTGTCTGCCTAAATGTGTGGCCTAAAATTGACTCCATCATTGATCAAAGAAATTGTTACAGATTGAGCACGATCAATGATGGAATATATTGTTTTCAGAGCAGCAAGGGACCAGAATCATCATTCTTAATAAGTACGATTAACCTCTAATAAAATCTTAAACGTTAAATTTGTACTAAGATATAATTCATCCTGGAAAACAGATTTTGATTTGAGATAGCTCATTAGTCAAGGCATAAAGAGGTTGCTTAGAATAACTTACTATTCTCGTGCTAATTTGAATTCTCAACATACAAATGTAGCAATGTAACTTCACAAAATCTTTTAGTGCGTATAACCTCATAGAGAATACAACATTGTCATTTATTTTTACTCAGTTTATATGAAGCTTAGCATTCAACGTGCTGGGCTGCATATCGGGAGGCTCAAATTCCGAAACATTATGTCACTAAACATGTTCCGCCCTTCCAAATATGGACGCGTTATAACATTAATAACCACGTAACGCTAATTAATGAGCTGGACACAGTTTTATGACGGCAGGTGCGTCTGGTTAGATCATTTTCTTCAGGCCAGTAATTTAAAATTTAGGACGGCCGTACTTGAATTATAAAAGAGCTCTTACCTGGTCGTTTAGCTCACGTGCATATAAAGTAATGTTTAGGTTTAAAATTCTAATTTTTTAGTTTTAGTATTGGCATTGTAGTAAAAGCATTCATTTGTTAAAACAAATTTTAAAGAATGTCATTGAAAGAAACTTAAGTTAACTTTGTAATTTTGAAAAGCTAAGAATTTTTCCCATAACATTATGATCCAAGTATGGTTGAATTACTTCTTTGTTTGTAGTTGAACATAAAACTACACAAGGGATTATCTGTGTTGTGCCCACCACGGGTATCGAAACCCAGTTTTTAGCGTTATAACTCTGCAGACATACTGCTGTGCCACTGGGGTACATCGTGAATTACAGTAAATTAACATCACTGTCATTGTGATAATATGTAATAAAAATTTCACTAGCAGCAGAGAAATGTTGGAAAATTAACAGTATTTATTGCACTTTCAAACAAGCTAAAACAAATCCAATAGCTTGTCCTTGAGTATATGGAAAACAATTGAGATTGTGCAAACATTGTAAGGAAATTTTATACTACTATAATACGTTACGTTGTCTGAAACACATTATACTAAAAAAAAAGAGATATAAAAATAAATTGAAAGTAATGAAGTTAATTAATGCTCCTGTTCCATATTCATCTTGATTAATCAATGTGAAATTTCGAATTTGAAGTCTATAAAAGTAGCTTTTCAGACCAATCTTTTAATTGCCATAAATCACTGCCCAGGAGGTTTATTATTCAGCATAAGTAAATGCAAGCAATCGTTATGAGATCATTTACTGAGCTATTATGCAAACAATTAAGTTATAAGATAAAACCTAGTAAGTGAACTTGTTTTACGGTACCAGGATAAAGCATCTGGTATGTGACATTTAAATTTTTACGAGGCATAATTAAGAACTTTATTTAGTTTCTGGGCCTAATATTTGTGATAACAATTTCGGCAGAGTGCAAATGTATTTATTTTCACATTTCTCTTAATTAGTCCATTATGAATTTGAAGTTAAAGTTGTATAAAAATAAAATTCCATTTTTTTATTGTTTTATTTTTATCGCAAAAACACCCTGTCTCACAATGGGACAGCAGAAAGTCTACGGAGTTACAACGCTAAAATTCGGGGTTCGATTCCTCGCTGTAGGAACATCAAATAGCCCAATGTGACTTTTCTTTAAAATAAACAACAAAAGCTCACACATTATTTTTCAATTATATATTAATTATCTTAATAATAAGTCCGTAAATAATTTAACAATTATTATGAATATTTCAGTGTATTTAAGATACGGTTCAGATAGAAGAAAAAATGAAAAAATTGAAAACGAAAGATAAATCACAGACAGATAAATTGAATTTTACTTAATGACTAATAATTTAAAAAAAAGACAAATTTAGTTCACTCTGTTACAGTTAGCTTATGAATTAAAACAGAAAGGCATTGCTTGAAACGTTGTAGAAATGAAACGTTGAGAAGATGAAACTGTGTTTTCTATAGCTTATGGTTCGACTAATTAGATCAGATATATCGAAAATATGTATTACGCAAAAACAAGTAAAAGGATAAACAGTTTGGTAAAAGTTTTGACGGATTTTCTTTTCGTAATGTTCATCTTTTTCTCCCTCTAGCTGTAACATGTGCTTCACACAATATGTATTTTCACAATATCGACGTACTTAATACTTCAAACATAATAATTTTAAGATATGGGCTTATATGGGAGAAATTTTGAGAAATAGTTTTTCCCACTTTAGTCATACTTAGCATTAGAAGTAGTCTATATTTTCAAGTCATTCTGTAAAGGTATAATATCATAAAACTGCAGCTGCTTATGCGATTACACTTTCTTTATTATTTGATCGTTCGTTTGCTTGTTAAGGAATTGAAAGCACCCTCTCTATATAAAATAACAAGTGTGTGAATGAAATGCACACTTTTTTGATATTATTTTATTTTTTATCTTCTTTTCGCTTGTTTAAGGAACTGAAAGTGCTATATCTCTAAGAAGACAGCTGTAAAATTTAGGGATCTAAAATACTGACAATGAAGATGTACATACAAAGTTTATCTCCACATCCATTTGTTGCATATTATTTGTTCATTGACACCATCAGAGGTGTAAGGAGCATCGGTTGGAGTTGAGAGTGGTGGGAAAGTGGCTGGACTTTGATCAGTCTGTAAGGAATTGGAGATTACAGCAGTCTAAGTTTCATGTTCTACACGTATGAATATTACAGGACCCCTACGATTAGGAAAAGTTTTAATTCGACACAAGAAACAGGTGTGCATGGTCAGAAAAAAGAGGCCTATTAGGTGGATTGAGAAAGGAATATAAAAGACTGGTGTTCATCGAAAATAAGATAGGGAAATGCGAGAGAGAACGAATAACCAGATAGAGGCGAAAGAAGAAAGTAATATGCTGCCTCCAGTAAGAAACAAGACTTAGTTCTAAATCTATGTGTTATAATAATAAACAGCTATTTGTTATGCTTACATTGATACTAGTAGATTCCTAATAGAAATAAGTACAAGCTCAAAACAGTTGATGAACATAAGAGAAGAAAACGAAGCGCAAGTATAGCATGATTCTAACAAAGTGGTGTTAAATCGATCTATAACATGAGTTTTCACCCACTATTTTACCAACATACTGGTATTTATACTAAAATCACACCTTTTGTTAGTAAAGTTGATGATGCTCGTCTCTTTATTACAGTGAGAGACAGGGGTTCAGCATCCTAGTAATGCGAGCCAAAGACGAATATTGGACTTTCGTGAGGATGGACATTCATATATTTCCAAACACACACACACACACACACATATATTTCCGTTGTTACAAATAACTTATACTGTTGCAATTAAAACGGAAATCTATAGAAATTTCTAAAGGTAAAATAAAAATAAACATTTCTATTAATCTCTCCAACAAAAGTATGGATCGCAGGATATACTATTAGAGAAATTAGGAAACTATAAAAAAACAATATATTTCACGTGATTAAGAAGACTCTCAACTGTCTCATTGAATACAGCTTTCAACAGAGTAAACGTGTTCTCTATTCACCAATATTCTTCCCGAACTGAAATCTAGTGCACTGATAGCCCTCGTGTGGCTTTGCGCGAAATTCAAAACATACAAACAAATAATGAAATCTGGTAAGGCAAGAATTAAAAACTAGACTAATTTATTTTTACCAGGAATGAAAGTTCTAGTTATGAGGCTAAAATGCAATTCAGTTTTCTGAAAACGTAGCTAAACATCGACCAGATTAAACTATAAAAGACAAAATTATTACATGCAAGCTACAGGATTTCGTTCATTAGTCATCATGATATTTTCTGTTTTTCAGCAGTTTATTTTAGTTGGAAAACTTACCACTTTCCTAAACATTATGTCACATGTTGTTCCTCTTGTCACAGGAACAGCAAAGTGTCACTACCATTTCGCCTTTCGTTCCGAGATCAGGGTACCAGTAATTCTATAATATGTTGCGTTGAAAATTAGCAGAAAATGAAAAACAAAACCATTTTCTGGAGAAAAAAAAACAAACTTAAAGATTTTATGCAAAACCTGTAGTTCTTCTTTTCAGATAAAGATAAGCATCTTGACGTATGACAGATTACAGTGTGTCAAGCTTAAGACACAATATTTACATAAATTAAAAAAAAACACACTAAAGAATCTTGTTGAAAAAAGTAGCTAACCTTGAATATAAAATGAACACAAAAATTACATTTGGTAATGCATTTATTCATTAAAGCCCAGCTGTTTTCTTGTCTGTCGGGTTTTTTCTTATAAATCATGCTTATAAGAAGGAGAGACGTCATCAATAGCTACAAGCAAAAACTAGAAGTCTGGAATTTTCCAGTATATTTTTCATTTGTCATGTATTTACCACATGTTTGTGTGAGTAGTGCTGTAAGAAATCATGTAAGCTATAAAACGTTTTAAGATTAATGTATGAATTCTATATCGTACACTGTGCAAATAAAACGCGTGTTAAAAACAACACACCTTGTATTCTGTGGAACACAAGTCTGATGTTTGAATACCTTAAAAACAGCACAATAAATGTCGGTAAACAAAACACAAGTCATAACATTTATAGTGAATGTTATACAATCTACATACGCAGAATAATATTAGTAAATTAAGGCATTTCATAAGAAGAATTAAAATTCAAACAATTTATAAAAACAATATTTTCAAAATTACCTCAGACTAAGAGCGATTTGCTGCCACCATGGGTCGCTCTTGAACTATTGACACGAAAACTTGTTATAAAAATGTTACCTCACCTAACAACGATGTATCTAAATAAGCACAATTTTGAATTAAAAACAGCGTATGATTTATGCTCTTAAAAATGTCTTCTGTATTTTTATCGTAACAACAATAAACTGTTTTATAGTTCACACATTTATGTGTTTGGCGAACACAATTTGTGTTGTTCTGAAATAACATAATGTTTGTGTTGATTTACAACACAGCTTTTTTGTATGATATACACTACGCATAGTTGTGTAATTTATTTCTTTGTTTGTTATTTGTTTATTGTTATGCATAAAGCTAAGAAATGAGCTATCTGTATATTCTGCCTACCGTGGGTATCAAAACCCGAATTTTAGCATTATGAGTCCTCAGAATTACTACAAAGTCACAGTGAAGCTCTCTCGGAAATGATAATTATTTCGTAATGTGAAAGAAAAACATTCAGAAATGCAAACTTATTGCTTCTAAAAACATAAACAATACACACATTTATAGTTCCCACGCAAAGGAATTGAGTTTCTAAAGTTATCATTCTTCGTGTAAACTTTTGATGAGCCCCATTTTATATTTCTATCATCCAAGGTATTGAAGCTGTGCACTTGAAACTAAAGGCCCGTATTTCATAAACGTTACAGAAAAATCAGTTCTTGAGAAGTTACAAAATATTATACCTACATACATATATATATATATATTATTGATAGCATACTGATATGTAACTCTATTAAAGCAAATTCATATATAATTAATTGTTGACTAAACTCCGATCCTAATATTGTTTATTGTGAGTAATGTGATCGACGGTTTAATGAAACTACTAAATCCTATACCAAACAGCATTAGACATCTAAAACCATAAAGATCTCCTTTCAAAACAAACCATACATATTCAGATTATATTTTAGTTATTTTGTGCAGAGTATCTGAAAAACGTTTTTCACATGTGTATATCCATAAACTATATCAAAAGTTTAATTTTGTAGCTGTATTTTTCTAATCAGGAAAAAAAATAATCATGGTTGTCAAGATTGTGTTTTTATACAGTAATTAGTACATTTTACAGTATGCACCATATGAAACAGAGAAAGGTCTGCAAACTTTGCTTTTCGACTGATAAGTCTAAGCAATATTTCATTATAATTAGTAACTTATAATAAAAGCAGGTTTTTGACACTTTTTTCATCTAGATTTTGGAGGATTGAGAATCCAGTAACAGAACACCCAACGAAAAAATAATCAAACAAAAATCATACTGTTATTCGTTAAGTGAATTTTTAGCTGATGGAATTCTATGTTAATGATTAAGAAAATTGGAAGAAATATTATAAGTTCTTTTTTTAACAGACTCTCTATTACTAAAATAGAATTGGTTTTAGTTACTACTTTTTCATATCTAGGACTATTTTAACTTTGAAAATAAATCCACTCTATTTCATAACATTTTTAATATTCGTAATACTTTTTAGTGTGATTTTCAATACAGATAGATACTTAAACTTCGTTAGATATTACTGTTTCTTTGAGTTTCACGCCTGTGGGGGATATGGGAAGCAGCTTTCATTTCAATCAATGAGTGAGTAGTTTTTCATACCCAGTAATTTATTGATTATTGTCACTCAAGTGAATTAAGACACTTCAAGTAAAGGTGTTTTTGTCAAATGTGATGTTTTATGCCATATAGCTTATTTTACATCTCTTTTAATTCATGTTCCAGCACTCGTATTTTGCAATATCAATGACCCAAGTGACCTCGCTATGCCATAATCTGGAATGGCTCAATACTATTTGTGTCTGTTGCATTAGATTTGAGCCAAAGTGTTTTTCTAATGCCTGGAAGCGATCAAAATTCGATTGAAATCTAAAGAGATAAGAGGGAGAAGGTGGAACAAAGCAATTAAACTAGGAAAAGAATGTTCCATAGCCATACAGGCTCGCCAAAACCCTCTTAATATTGCATGGAATATCTTTTGTGGCTTTCAAACAAAGTTGAAATTTTTGTATTAAACCAACCTGGCCATAAGACTCCTGTGGACCCAACGTTACAAAATCAACCAGTTGGACTGAAGATGACCTGATTTCAACTATTCATTTTTAGAAATCAGTGTTTTCCAGACCCATCATTCAAAATCACGGCCATAATGGTGGTGGATTAACCATATATGGTCTGGGATGACGTCAAATTCAATGACAAGACTGACTCCATGCATCCCGAGAAAGTTCTTTGACAGCTAAACTGTACAGAAATGAGACCCTAGACATTTACACGAAACTGTACAGGGACACCATGATGACAATTCCATTCTTATGGATGACAATTACACCCACACTTTTTTCTGTTCCTTCAGATGGAAAACACTGTCCTTCTAGAGTGGTTGGTCTGTCCTGAACATTAAGCCAATCGAGCATTATGAACTGTCTCCAGCATCTTGTTTCATCAGCCCTAAACAGCCTATGACTCTCTGCAAACTGACTGATACCCATGTGCATGAATGGGAATTTCTGCTACATTTCAAACTCCAAAAGCTAATCAGACCGCGATGTCAAGCAGTAGTCAACATCTTGATAAGATTTGTGTAGTTACTTTTATTTTCTATCGATATATCTAAAGTTTTCACTTTCGAGAAGTCCCCTCTCCCATGCTAAGTGGTAATAAAGACACAAAAGTCTTTGTGTTTAATAACATAAAATACTATATACATCTATCAATTGATTGCTAATCATCTATTATTTTGCTATATAAATTCCGAAAAGCTATTACTCCCAAATGGTAAGCAGTACGGTGGTTATCAAGCCCAGACTGTAAATCCGATGGTTTAAGGTTTACATCCTGTTAGTTCGAGAGACTGTGGTTGCTCTAATGAGAATGAGAATGAGAGTCATAACCAACATATGACCAGTAAACAGTAGTCCAAGAGATGGCAGTGGGTGCTGTTGGCTGCTTTAACTGTAATCTGCCAGGTCAAAATGAAACGTTCCTCGTGCATAGAACAACGTATCGACTATCAAAATAAATTGATCAAGAGTCAATGTATTATATATTCGGAGGCTATCTGTACTTTTTCATGTGATTGTTGTTGAAACCAGTTTTATTAACTCATTAATAGATATGTTTACGTCCACTGCTTACCGTTTTTAACACAAATAAACTTACATTGAAATATCTGTACACTTGTTTGGAAACATAACTACATAGCATGTTTTTTTATCATTTTGTTTTATCTATAGTTGTGTAATGGGTCAAAGTGCTCTTTGTGGGGAAATAATGTCCAGTTGTAAGTTATTTTTGACCCTATTTGTTTTTACTTTAGTGAGGACAAACCTCTTGTGTTTTTAATCTATATTTATCCTGGATGGATTTAACATAAAGTTGTATTCTATGTTTGTTTGTTTTATAATTAAGCACAAAGCTACACAATGGGCTGTCTGTCCTCTGCCCACCACGGGTATCGAAACCAGGTTTATAGCGTTGTAAGTTCACATACATACCGCTGTGCCACTGGGGGGGGGGCGTGTTCTATGTACTGATGAAACATTTGAACAGGTGATTTTTGACCATGGTTTCTAGTGCTGTGGTGGTGGACAGACCTTAGTCTTATATATTTATTTAGCCTCCAAATGGCACAGCAGTATGTCTACGTACTTACAATGATAGAAACCGGGTTTTATACCCGTGGTGGGCAGAACACAAACAGCCCATTGTGTAGCTTTGTGCTTAACTACAACCAAATATATATTTATTTATTTTAATTTCTAATTTTCTGGTATAGATAGGTATAAAGCGACGTTCGATACTCTGATTAGACATGCACACATCAAACGTTCATGTCTGACCCTTATATTCCCATTTTGTGGTGGGAGATGGATCTTTAGAGAATCTAGGAAGTATCTAATACAAAATCCGTAACAGCGACCCTTAAGAAACGGACAGAAAAGTTTTAATTTATATGAAGGATTACCAGACAAGTGTGTGTCGGCCAGTTCCATTTATGAAACACTAGTGAGTAATCATTGTCAGTAGACGCGGTCTTTGCTGCTCTCGCGGTAGGTGGCCAATCCTGAACTATTCATCTAAAAGATTTAATTGGCTGTGTAAGCCATTTAGTAGTAAATTTGGAGACATTTTGAAATGTTAGACCTCCAAGTATGGGGATGAAGTCCTTTAAATCCTTTTATATAAATTTCAATCTCCATCTAAAGTTTCTTTTAATCCTTTTGGACAACTTATAAGTTTGATATGATTGATAGAAGTTGAATCAGTTGGTATGAGTGAAAGGTTCTAAATGTTTAAGAAGACATGTGGAGAAGTAATTGGATTTCACGTGTGGAATAAAGAATACATCGAGCGCCACCTTGACACTTCACTGTCATGATAATTGATGTTTCATATGTTAACTATGTAAATATAACTGTAGACACATCATTCATCTTAGGTTAGCTGTTACTGGGCTGCAAATGGTCTAAGTGTTATTTGCAAAAGATATCCCACCATGCTACTGAAGATATCTCATAGACTAGTAAATTCATCACATATAACCCTCGGAAACTTAAAACTATGCGTTACTTTACAACGCGATAAAGTGACTGACTATAAAAGGAGCTTATTGATCTTGTTAAAGAAGAGGGTTAGGGGAAGTATGCTGGAGTTGATTTTCTTTTATTAACTACACGTGTTTGGAGTGTAAGAATAGGTGACTTTTCTGTCTCAGTGCTGAGGTTCACCAAGCGCTATATTATAGGTTTACATAAAGTGGGTCTAAAGTTTATATCGCGGTCTTTCTATAGAAATCCGTTAGGTGTGTGACATTTTCATTGTACCTGTATTATTTATGAATAGTTGAAAGTAAGATTTTGGAACTATGAAATTTGAGGTGGCTTTAGTATGGGGATGTGCCTTAAAAGTATATATATGTTCTAACTTTGGTGAGGTCAAGACTTTGGTCGTACCTGAGGGTGAGATGGGAATTTTAATGCAGAACTCTGCTCTTAACTTTCTTATTTTACAGTATTGTGTACTGTTGAAGGTTACTTAGCGGTCATGGCCGCTTTATATTGCAAGTACTATAATTATTTTCATCTTGGGCGGATAATTCATGATATAACATACTTGTGATGCCTTGGTTTTATTTTAGTTTTTTAATGTGTGATTCTTCCAGTTTCTCCGAGGTATTAATCTGCGCAGAAACATGGTACTTTGTCTGTTGAGTTCTTTTCAATTTAATTACTCCAAAAACCGGTTGGCATGGCATATCCTGGTGGTTAGATCGCTCGATTCGTAACCTGAAGGCCGCGGGTTCGAATCCCCGTCACACCAAATATGCTCGCCCTTTCAGCTGTGGGGTCGTTATAATGTGACGGTCAATCCCACTATTCATTGGTAAAGAGTAGCCCAAGAGTTGACGGTGGGCGGTGTTGACTAACTGCCTTTCCTCTAGTCTTTCACTTCTAAATTAGTGACGGCTAGCGCAGATAGCCCTCGAGTAGCTTTGCGCGAAATTCCATGGAACAAACAAACCAAAACTGGTAAAATCTTCAACAGCGCAAAAAAAAATTGTCCTTTCTTTACTTTTCGTAATTTTTAGTGTAGTTATTATAATAGAGGATTTAGAGCCACTTAGAATTATTTTAACTTAGATGAAACACAAAAGCGTGTTCCATTAGACACGCCCAGTTAAGGGCATCAAGACACCTTTTCTTGCTAGTATTAAGTGCCTAATTCATCTAGCGATTGGTATTGGTTTTGGTTCCGTTCGTTTTTCAGGTGTTCTATTTTGCGAGTATAAAGTTACTGAGAAATAAATTTCCAAACATCGAAACTAATGCTATAAAAGTTCACTTCCAATACAAGAGTTCTACTGGAAAGATTGTTTGTTTGTAATTAAGCACAAAGCTACACAATGGGCTATCTGTGCTCTGCCCACCACGGATATCGAAACCCGGATTCTAGCGTTGTAAGTCCGCAGACATACCGCTGCTGGAAAGAAGAAAATGCTGACTGTAGGTGATCTTGCTATGTGATTCTAGGGTTAAGATTATCAACAAACCAATGTCCTTGTGGAAATAAAGAATGGCTCAAGTCCAAGACAAATATGGCAGCTTATACAGCTACCGATGTGTTATATGAGATAAATTAAATGAAATATGTATAAAACCAATTATATTTAAATCATTCATTTTTATTAACGTAAAGCCACACAATGGACAATATGTATTCTCTCCAAATCGAACCCCGGATTTTAGCGTTGTAAGTCCTTAAATATAACGATGAACCACTGGGAAACACTCAAGTATCGAAGGGAATGGAACTTACTTTTGTAAATAATTGGGATATATATAAAGAGAATGCCAGAATGAAGTCAAACACTGTAATTGACAACATGAATAAAGGTAAAGCCAAAGAATAAGATAAAACTTTGAGTAGAATGGTTTGACACACTTGACTCAGGTCAAAATAGATTGGAAACTTAGTGGTTAGCATACCCTGATTTCGAGACCGTGTGTGCCCTCTAAAAGTGACTGTTACATCCTATTTATTATTCAGCTGGACAGGAGTAGCCCAAGAATTAGCGTTGGAGGTGTTGATTGACTTCCCTTTAATCTATAAGTTCAAACTTAGGTGTTGATTGACTTCCCTTTAATCTATAAGTTCAAACTTAGGTGTTGATTGACTTCCCTTTAATCTATAAGTTCAAACTTAGGAGCAACTGTATTTCCAGATAACCCCTTGTGTAACTTTGCACGAAAGTTCAAAATATAAAATAAACTTTGCAGTCAACATATAGCAGATGGAAACAGCTGAAATTTTGATTCTGATCCTGTCGCCTGTGAATGAACTTATCATACTAATTTTTATAAAGTTGATAACTTCACTCCAAAGGGCTTTATAAGTAAAAGCTTCAAATATGCTTAACATTCTTAGAGAGACAAGAAAACCATCCATTTGTATTTTTTTCAAAAATGCTTATTTTCATTTTATTACCATTTTAGTTTTACACTCTCATCAAAAGACACGTACATCTGTAATAGTTTTAGCACAATTGTAAATCAACGCTTCAAAATGTGTTCTTATACGTATCAAGCATGTCTATGTGTGTTTGGTCTGGAGTGGGTTAAACCATCGTAAAAGTTTTAAAACATTTTATAAATATATTGGAAAGGTTGAGCAGTCGTCAATTAAAGTATCATTTTTATTATCGAACAACTCAGGATGCTTTGTGGAGATATCAATAACAAAAATATACGAAAAGAAACCGGCGTTAGATATATTTTTCAGGTTCTCACGCAGGGTGTAATTTAGATTAACAGACTTATTTTTGACGTGAGCGTAAAAAAATTCTTTAACAGCGTGGTTTTTCCTAATATACTGTTTTAAGTAATCTCGTGATTTAACCACATCTGTCGAGGATTTATTTGAAAATTGTTATTAACGTTGTTGACAAAACAGTACACGTGTCTATAAAACCCACAGACAGTTTAACTAACTGTTTACTGCACTGTTATCTCTATGTTGGAATGTAATGCACGTGCAACACTAATATGTTAGCCTTTTTTTCAGTTATTCTTCTGATTCCTAGCATCATGACGCGAGTCACGCAAAATACTGTTACTTTCTACGTTTGAAAGGTTTGTTTCACTTCTTCATTTCCCTCTGAATGTGCTCATGGGACAACATATTTCCCTCAGAGTCCTTTTCTGTAAAAACTTTGCGATGCAACAGTTTTCATTGTGTAGCTTCGCTCTTAACAACAAACAAATAAACCAAATGCTTGTTGAGGGAAGGTCATCAGAATATCATTTACATCCTTTGTTACTTCTTCAGAAAAAAGATTTATAAGAATAATTTTGCGTTTAAACTACCAGAATTCTGTCTATCTATTATTTCATCAAAAATATTATATATTTAGAAAATAAATCATTATTTAGTAGTAAACTTCATGTTTATGATAAAGAATTAATTAATTAATTGTTTGTTTTTTGAATTTCGCGCAAAGCTACACGAGGGCTATCTGCGCTAGCCG
>NW_013668475.1:20558-37709 GCF_000517525.1 Limulus polyphemus | reverse complement strand
AGCCCGCGACCCTCAGATTTCCGAGTCGAGCGCCCTAACCACCTGGCCATGCCTGGACTAATTAATTAATTAATATGCCCAGTGTTCAGCAATATTTTTAGAAATAACAAGGGCATTCATAGTCATGATACAAGAATTAAAGCTGATTTACAAATACCACGTTAAAAAATTAATAGTTTAATGTTCAATAACTTATGTAAGGGGGAAAAAATTTGGAATGTATACCCAATGATATAAAATGAATTAATTAGTTAAAACTACTGACTTGCAGTTTCAAAACTTATTTATAATTTGTTTGATTATTTTTATATTTAATTTAAAAAGTAAGGTACTCTTCTCAGTTATTGGTATCAAATGTATCACGTGCTGTTATTTGATTTTTGTATTTATGTAGATATTTTTCTGTTATTAATAATGTTTCTTTTATGTTATAGGCATTCTCTTTATCACTTCTTTTTGTTGCCTTTCATGTATTAGACTGATTGTACTTAAAATTATTTATTATTCACAAACATATTGTATTATCTAGTATGTGAATAAAACTGAACTCCTTATTTTAGTCTCTTTGATACTAGACGTACAATCTCATTGAAATGCAATCTATAACTGATGTTTGGGCTTTAACTTGACTACAATGACTCGTGTGTTTTTTGTTGTTGTTGTTTTTTTCATGTACTTCAACTAAGCCTTTAACGTCTGCATGACATTGAACATGTTTTGATGATGTAATATAAGACACATGTGAGAGAAGAGGAAGGATGGTTTCTCAGTTCCCAGGATAAACAATAGGATCTTGCATAATTATGAGGTTGCATGAGAAAAATGTGTGCGTTAAACATAACGGGTTAATTTTTTGCTCCAGTAAAAAACGAATATTACCAAGTGGTAGAATTTTTGTTTGTTTCTTTATTTGTTGGATTTCACTCAAAGCTACGCTAATTTTACAGAAAATGCAGTTAGTCAACAGCTCCCAGAGTCGACTCTTGAGCTATTCTTACCAGAGAGAATAGTGGAATTTGACCGTAACTCGAATAACGCACTCTTAGCTCCAAACATATCATCAAATGGGTTAATTTATTTTTCTAACAGTATTTTGATTACATATAAGTTTGAAATACTTGTAGTTAATATAGAATATTAGTTCTTTGGTTAAATACTTATATTCATTGCACCAGTTTCATATCTTCATTCGCCGAGGAAGACATAATATTAAACGCCTGTCATTCATCCTAATATTTCGAAATCATTTAGTCTTTTTCAATTCATCGATCGTAAACGTTAGAACTTAAACATATTATATTAGAAGGTATTGAGATGTAATAAATTGTTTCAAACACATTCTTAAGAAATGTGGATGAAACCCAGAGACTAGGATTTAAAAATTACTTTCAGTTAAGTTTGACTTTTCATCACGGGAGTTGAGTTCTAGTTTCTGTTGGCCTAGCTAATAACTCATATTTTTTTTATAATGAGTTGAGGCTGTTTCTTGTTAGGCCTAAATGGGAAAGCGAACTGTGTATGCACGCGTAAAGCGAAGAGTGCTTTTAAATTTGAAAAAAAAAAAGTGTTCAACATTGGTAAAACACAACAAAAACTTTATTATTATTTGCAACGTTTCGGGCAGATGCCTTTCGTCAGGCATTTTATGCCGTGTTACATAGAATAAATTTGTGTATTAGTTTATAAAAGTTGTAAATTTTAGTTATACAACTTCGTCTAAGTTTGACAGAAAGCAGAAATGCGGAAGAATATATTATTAATTTTGTGCTGTCTGCCAAGAAACAGAAAGTAAACGCTTACTGATGTAAGATCTGTGAAGCGATGGGAATAATACTGCCTATCAAATCATTTCATTCCAAAAAATATGAATAAACCAACTAAGTTAACCACAATTAAAAAGGCTAAGCTATGTCTCAACTTTAACAGGTACTCAGTGGGTGTGGGTACAACTGAAAGCAATATAACTTTGTGTACAGCACGTGATAAATCAATTAGTCCCAAGCCAAATATAATCCTTCACATAGTAAAGTACAGAACCAGCAACTTATATTAAATTTAATCTAATAATACTGAGTATAATAGCACTGTCAAATAATTTAGTGTTGTATAATATAAAATAATTGGTTTTCGCCTAAAATATAACCATTTGTAAGCTATACGAACTTAATTTACAATCCTTCATTTAAAAATTATAAGGTAGTTCAGAAACACTTTTCGCAAAGCACAGTTCATATGCATTGGCATGTTTTATAATTTGTGAAAAAATAAAAAAATATTGTATAACTTGTAAAAGCACAAAGCTGAATATATGAGCGAAACCGTTTATTATAATAAATACCCATTATTCACTGAAATCTAGATATTGTACAACGTTGTTTAATGTAGTGTTTTTATTCTGTTTGAAATAAGATATGTGAATATAGGGGGAGTGTGCATGAATTGTCTTAGACGCTTCGTTCTAACCCTTAAATTAATTTCTATATTTTTACTTTGGTTTCGGACCACTAGAGAAGAAGATACAATACGTTTCATAAACGCCAAAATATGCTTGATAATATAACAGAATAACTTAATCCAATCGGGAATTTATAAGCATAGAGTGTGTATTTGTATTTATCTTTATTCTTCTGGGGTAATATAGATTAAAGAAGTTCATCCATTTGCAGCTGTTGCCACTAGAAGTTATCTCTTCCTCATTCCAACACTAATTACTAGGACACATATGCCACATACATTTAAATAACATACTTTTATTTACGTACGTCGTCAATCATCACACTAAATCTCCCTATTCATCTCTCTGGCTTCTTGAATCGTTGCACTTCATATTCTTGTGGTGAAAGGCGACTGTCTTACTGCTTTCATTTACATTATGTTGATGTATTCGTTACGTATACCCATGTTTGGCTGACGAGTGATCTTAGATCTACGGCATCATACAGTACTTTTTACTAACTTCCAAATAAGTTCAGCTACATAGATACATATCTGAAAAAAAAATGAAAATGTAAGCGGATAGACTTTAGGAATTACAAAAATACACCAAAAAATAAAGATAAAAACATATGGAATGATATCGAGTTATACATATATTTATATATATATATTTCTTTCATATGTAAGTGTTGTGCCAAACTGATCCTTATCATTTTAAGATACTAAGGTACAAAATTAAGGAATACCTGCATTCTCTTTAAAATGGTGATCACAAATTTTAAAATCATTCAGCATGAGAATTTGTGAATGTTAACACGTAAAAAATAATTTAACTCACACAAAAAAGTGTTATATTTTTATTTGCACAGTTGTTAGTCTTCATTTACAAGGTCTCTGAATTAACATGCTATTATTTTATTTACACAGTTGTTAGTCTTCATTTACAAGGTATATGAATTAACTTGCTATTGTTTTATTTACACAGTTGTTAGTCTTCATTTACAAGGTCTATGAATTAACTTGCTATTGTTTTATTTACACAGTTGTTAGTCTTCAGTTGCAAGGTCTATGAATTAACTTGCTATTGTTTTATTTACACAGTTGTTAGTCTTCAAATAGCAAGTTAATTCATAGACCTTACACCTGAAGACTAACAACTGTGTAAATAAAACAATAGCAAGTTAATTCATAGACCTTACACCTGAAGACTAACAACTGTGTAAATAAAACAATAGCAAGTTAATTCATAGACCTTACACCTGAAGACTAACAACTGTGTAAATAAAACAATAGCAAGTTAATTCATAGACCTTACACCATTTTATTTACACAGTTGTTAGTCTTCAGTTGTAAGGTCTATGAATTAACTTGCTATTGTTTTATTTACACAGTTGTTAGTCTTCAATTGTAAGGTCTATGGTATACTATTGTAAGTAATCGATGGTATCTGTCTTTGTACTCCGAAATTTCATAAATATTTAATTAATTTATTCCAATTTAGGAAAAAATGTTCATCACTCACAAAATGCACCACTTTCCTGCAAAATAGATAAGATATTGGAAATACGTATTTGAAAACGTACTGAGACAACACAGAGAAAGCATGAACAGACTGAGCTCCCATAATATTTCAATGGTTAGAGTCAATAAGAGCTAATGTTAATTCCAGTAAAATAACAAAATGTTAATTTTATAAAAATAGTCTACAGCAACTGAAGGTTCAATGACCAATGAAAAGGCAAAAAGTCGAATCTTAAATTAGTATAGCATGTTTCTCTATAAATTAATGTTATGAAGGATATGAAAACAAAACAAAAGACGTTGGAATTTTATTATCAGTTCGTTATTTTTATGGAAGGTTGAGCAGTTATCATTAAGTATAAAGTACTAAATTTCTTTTAGTTGCCTCATTATAATGTTCTGAGCTGTCATCTATCTTAATAAAATGAACGTTCAGGCATGTAAGGTTAATAAACTGACGGGAAAGGGTGAAGTTTAATTTTAAGCCTGAAGAAATAAAACATATTTTATTAACAGCGACATTATTGTTATCTACAGAAACTCTCAATACTTTTATGACACGTGAAAGCCTAAGATTATAAAGCAGAAAACTCTGGAACAATTGTTAAATATACCAAAGTAACTGGAAGTTTTAAACAGGCAGTTTTTTTGTAGCAGCTTGAAAACATTATTCGTTTGTACTTGAAACACACTAAGACCAAATATCAATGGTTTTTAGGTGAAAATAAATGTCATTATTCAACCTATGTATAATAACATTATCACATTAATTATAAACATTAATTTGGTTCATGCATTTTATCTCTTTGCTATTGATGTGTAACATAGTGTATGTTTAAAAATTCTATACTCTATCAAAACTATTTTGCGAAACTATCTATTTCGTTAGCCACTTTTAAAGATGATGACTCTTATTGATGTGTGTGTTTAGGGATTTTTAAGAAGAAGCATGAATATTCCTATATTGGAGTGACTTCGATACAATATGGCCTCTTAGAGAAATGCTTATATTAACGAACATTTTCCCATCTGTACAATAGTAGAACAATAATTTTTTACGGGTACATTCTGTAGAACACGTGTGATACTTTAGAATATAAGCAGAATCTGGAAATTAAGTAAACATTAGAATAATAGTCGTGTTAAACCTATTCTTGTGTGAATTAGCATTGTGTTAAACCTATTCTTGTGTGAACTAGCATTGTGTTAAACCTATTCTTGTGTGAATTAGCATTGTGTTAAACCTATTATTGTGTGAATTATCATTGTGTTAAACCTATTCTTGTGTGAATTAGCATTGTGTTAAACCTATTCTTGTGTGAATTAGCATTGTGCGAGGAACAAACATGATAAAAACAAATATAACTTTGACGACACTACGATACGGTTTTGTTAATGTTTACTGCTTACAATAACAAAATCTTTAAATGCAACTAAATATAAAGAATTAATTTGTGAAACAAGACAGTAAAACATTTTCATTTACTGCTTTCATTACAAATCCATTAGATCCACTTTGGAGAATGTGTCTGTAAGACAGTGCGGTAATATTTTTGTTTTCTATTTACTGCAAACATTACTATTCCAGAGGACCTAACTACTAAAAAGGATTAAGCTGTGAAACTGTTATGTGTCTTTCCTTTTTACCGCTTATAAATCTACCGGAAAATTAAGTTTGAAGCTGTGAACGGCGGCAGAAATATCCCATTTACTTTACTACTTGTATAAAAAAGTCATAAAGTCCACCAAGATAATATAAGTGAATTTGTGAAACTGAGCAATAATGTTCTTTTTTATATGTTTGCATCACAAATCGAACATATACATTTAGATATAAGGAATGATGCTGTAAAACAGTGAGAGAATATTCACTGTTTATCTTCTCATTACAGCTCCCGTGAACGGCGGCAGAAATATCCCATTTACTTTACTACTTGTATAAAAAAGTCATAAAGTCCACCAAGATAATATAAGTGAATTTGTGAAACTGAGCAATAATGTTCTTTTTTATATGTTTGCATCACAAATCGAACATATACATTTAGATATAAGGAATGATGCTGTAAAACAGTGAGAGAATATTCACTGTTTATCTTCTCATTACAGCTCCCCAGTGTCACAGCAGTAAGTCTGAAGGATTATAATAATAAAAACCGGGTTTCGACACCCGTGGTGGGCACAGCACAGACAGCCCATTGTGTAGCTTTGTGCTTAATAACAAACAAGAAAAATTCTTATTACACAAGAACTACGTAGAAATGGTGAAATGTTTTTTATATATAACATCCTTCTTTTAAACTTCGTTTTTTTTTTTACTTTACAAACAACACGTGTTAGATAGAAAGAAAGAGACTTTGAGATATTTTGAGACTCTTTATTTATTTACTGCTTTTATCATACAGACACAAGATACGAAAATATAGTTGTGAAGCACTAAAAGAATCCTCTGTTTTAATTTACTGACTACATAATGAATTCCTGTACACTTATGTAAGAAGAAAACTTTAAAAAAGGTGGAAGAATCCTTCTGTTTACTTGTTTGTTTACAAACTTAGAAGGTACATTTAGCCAAAAAATATATACTATCTTATTTTCCTTTTTTATATTTTGTACTTTATATTCAATCTAAAAACTATTTTGTGTGTGAATAATATCTTATGTTGGCCCTAAACATCTTATACGAAAAGTATAGTTTTATCTATTTTGTGTGTGAATAATATCTTATGTTGGCCCTAAACATCTTATACGAAAAGTATAGTTTTATCTATTTTGTGTGTGAATAATATCTTATGTTGGCCCTAACGTCTCATCCGAAAATTATAGTTTTTATAAACAGTTTTCGTGATTGAGAAGTAATTTCGTTTACAATCATCAGTTTGTAATTATTCCATTCGCACATGAAGGTTAATTATCTGGTTATCTCCTTAAGGCTCTTTTAAAGCCTGCCCAACAAAGTATTTAGCTTATCTATTGAATAAAGAAATTATCTTTGCTTGATCTAATAAAAATTTATAAACATAACCGGTTTACGAACCTCAATAAAAACTTGTCATCTGGAAGTTTCTCAACACCAATTTTATCGCTAGTTTATTACTTGTCGAGCGTTTGAACTGGAGAGCAATTGCGTTATGTTTAATGATGAAAAATGTTCCCTGTTGAATGAATTAAATATTGCTTGATTATCAAATGTACTTTGAAGCAAGATTAGTTATCCTCTTAAAGGCTGTCTACAACTTTACTACATACACAAGTGCCAAATGCCAATATAGCTTTAGCCAAAAAACAAAAAAATAATAACAATAATAGTTATTTCATATATATAGAGGGAAAAATTGGATAATTTTCATTAAGAGATTTATTCATTCATACCATATTACGAATCTTTAATTTAAGCGATGTTTTTCTTTTGTTTTATAAAATAAATTTATAATATATTCAGTTTCTCAATTTGCTTTGAATGCACCTTAAACAGTGAAATATGTTTTTAGATATCGATAATGGTATCTTCAAAATTAACAGTAACTTATGCGACCCTAAGATTCATGGGTTAACCATCTAGGTCAAAGACCCTTATGATTCAATAATCTCCATCCCTAATTTAGATTTTATGACCAAAAGGAAGGGAAACAGTTAGCAGCACCTTCCGCCTATACAGTTACTATTAGTTTATTCGGATACTTGCTTAAAACTTTCTAGGGGCTAACTGATACACCGGAGGGAGGTCAGCTAGTCAACACCACCCACAGCCAACTTTTGAGATACTTTTTTCTCACCGAATATTGAGATTCGCCTGTCAACTTTATAATGCACCCAAGCATCGAAGTGTGGAGTGCAATGTTTAATTATTTTTGTGTGGTAACAGGACACAAACCGTAGACCCGCAGATCTATAGTCATCTGGAATGTTAATAACTGGTTCATAACCTGCCCTTGGTTACTCTTAACAGATTAACAGACTAACTGTCACGGCTATAACGCTCCCCCATTACTGAAATCGAGGAGCGTGTATGACGGCTTATCGAACGTTAAACGTCGCGGTCTGCAGCCAGGCATGCCAACCACTAGGCTATTCCCGGCCCTACCTGTTTTCATTAAATTTAAACTACCCTGGGAGATTAAGCGTTGTCACTAGAGGACAGTTAAAGGAAATTAAGAAGAGATAAACCTAACTAAAAAAACTGGTGAAAAAACGATTGAAAGTTTATAGCCTGTAATTAGGAATTTTTCTTATTATTGATATGAGATTCGTAGAGACGAATAAAATAATCGAATATATGTGTGTATTAGTTCATATCGGTCACGTTTAATGGTAAATACATTAAGTAGTTTGTGATCGTAATATGAATCCATGTGATATCCAAGCATTTGAAATTGTTTGCAGTGAACACACAAAGAAACACTATAAGTTTTATTTCATACTACGTTGCCTATTTAAATAGAAGTTAATATAATAGGCATTTATATATATATGTCAGCATTTTTGTCAATCATAAAATACACGTGATTCAATAGAGAAACTGTTAATACACAGAATCAGCTTCACAATAAAGCGTTTAATTTGATATAACAATTATAATTAACATGCGTATGATAGTTTATAAATGCTTTAACTTTAAAATGTTACGATTCCGTTTATTACCAGAATTATAAAAATATATTTTTTTGTTTCACAATTTGAAAAAAAAAAAATGTTTCTATAGCATAATGCAACGTGACCTTGACCTAGAGGGTGTAAAAGGTGGTAATATATTTGAGATAGTTCTCCTGCTCTAGGGTGCATCAGGGAAGACTACTGTGAAATTTATACTCTCTGGACCCTGCATCTGTTGGTAACGCATACGTTACGATGTTAAATTTGAATTATCATGCTGTATCTCATAAACCATTTTCGTGGATTTGGTGAATTGCTTAGAAGAAAAAGTTCGTGAAAAAGTTCGAGAGATGTAACGAATATTAGAATGAATGAAAATAACTCAAGACTTGAAACAAGGAAACCTTATTTCAATCGATAATCAGTATGTTTTTTAAACACAATAAACCAAAATTAGGAATGATGCCATTCTCTTTGTTAGCTTCTGTTCATATAGATAGTGATCGTATTATATACATGTGTAGTTATTGCATGAACTCTTTATACAATAACCAACAGCAGCAGAACATCTGCTTTCTATCAAACCTATCTCTCGGAGTGCAGCGATCAGTTTGATCAGACTTCTGGGAGCTAAGTGGACCTTCTTAGCGATATCAGTTATTTGGTATAGTTTCCTGTAAGTTTTATTTATTGTCTAGTATAACACAAAACTAACGAAGAGAAAGTGTTATTAAAAAATTGTAAAAAAAACTTTGTTTTATTAGTAAATTAAAAGAAGACTGCGAGAAACAGAATTCGACTAATTACAACTACAAACGTAATACAAACTGACATATAATAAAGCACTTGAAATATTTAGTGTGATAAGTAATAAACGCCCATCTCGAACTTTCTTCCACTTCTTAAACTAACTTAAAGAGGTATGAATTACGATAATATCAATAAAAACCGCTCTTAAACTCTGCAGTTATAGGTCGTTACAGGGCTTGTGCACATTAAAGCAAATATTCTTATGTTCAACACATTTAATCGATCTTATTTGTTTATTTGTAGTTAAGCCCAAACTCACACAACGGACTATCTCTGTTCTGTCCACCACGGGTATCGAAACCCGGTTTCTAGCGTTGTAAGCTGGGGGGTAATCGATCTACTGGGTGAGTCACAAGTCCTAATTTTCCCTTTTTTTGTGAAGTAGGTTTGGAATAACGAACATCTGCAGACGTAAGGTGTTTAGGTATGTAGGGGCCATTTATTACCAACTATCGCATGCTTTTTTTTAAATCGGATATATTTTTTGTTGAATATAGGGTGAGTTATAAAATTATGGAAATTTATGAAATAGGAAAATAGTAGGAAAAATCAGTACTTTTGACTCACCCTATATAAGTAAATTGAAGTAGAAACAGAAACAGGTGACATTGTATCTGTAGTACTGAAATGATCGTTTATTCTTATGCACTGATTCGTGACTTTATTAGAACCATTACTCACAATGTGTTGGACCACATTCTGTCGCTATAAGAGATTGGACATTGCGAGACCTACGTTCTACAAAATGTTGATTGGAAGGTGTCTTGTTTGATCATTAAGGAGTGTGATCTCTAAGTGATTTATCAATATCAACAGAGGACAGCGGTGGCGATAGGCTCTTCTCAAAGATACTTAAATGAGCTTGGGTCTCGTAAAGAAATATGACTAAACACACTGAAATGTTGTACTGTAGCCATATAAAACGTATTGACGACCACAATAGAAATCCGGCATAGCTGAAAAGGTTTCGTACTCCTAAAGGAATCAAAGAACGAACGCTTTCTATGAAATCACACCAACTACAGCAACTTGCGCTTTTAGAAGACAAGCAAGATCAAGAGCAAGCATATGATTTTATCTACCATCAGTACAGACAAGGATGAAACAAGAATCGTCAGACAACATCACCGTTCTTGTCCACAGTTTTGTGGTTAACTGGTCCGAGTATTGCTGAAACCATGCATTTGGGATAAGCGATATTTGGGTATCATATGATAATTTTGTAGTATCCTTTGGATGATATAGTTGTAGCGCCACTGTTGCAAAATTTACCCAACTAGGGTACAGGTTGGTGAACAGGGGGGGGGGGATAGAAAGTGAAGGCCTAAATCGCCACAATATAAATTTCTGTTTAGTGTAACTGTAAAGTTCGAGAGATGGAAACAAAATAGAAAAATAGCTTTATGCTCAGAAATGCAGAATTAAAGAAATAAAAATCCTTATTACTTTAATGATTCTGTGTCGTTTATTATTGAAGCATGCTATTTTCACAATATAAAACAAAACAAACAGACCAATACAACATACTGCAAAGAAAAATATATTAAAACCGAACCATACAAACACTAAAACTAAACTGACCTCTATAAAAAAAATCAAAGACTGTACTGAAAAATTAAGGAAAATGTCAGAGTCACTAGCTACTTATATCACGCACAAGATAAACAAATTACAGAGTATAACAGAGTGACCACTCTGCTGTTTATCAGACTTCAGATATACATGGAAAACAAAGATAACTTAAACTGTAAGCTTGTGACATGTCTAAGGTAATGGTTGCATGGAAATAATAGCGAATTTCAAAGAGTAATATAACTCACCTCAGAACCACAGTAACATTTAGATAATTTTAGAGAAATATCTCATAAAGAAGTAAACTACCACACTACCGAACGAAACATAATATCACGCTCCTTTGAGAGTCGGAAAGATTCTTGCTCTTTTATAGGGTTCATTTATTCCACAAGCATTCTATTCTGCCTGTGTACATTAACGGAGTGTTCTACAAATATGTAGAGGGTTACTAATAAATGAGTAGTCTATTAAATGAAAGTGTTTTATATATATACATTAGATAACAAAACCCGTATATCGGCTGAGAACTACGGTTTTGAACCATATCAGCCCAGCTAAATCGATAAGCCTTACGTTTTATCGTTCTATATCTACAATGACCATCTTATTAATATGTTAATTGTTTATTTTAGAGCAAAGCCATATTCGGCTATCTGGTGTGTCCACCACGGGGAAACGAACCCCGGATTTTAGCGTTGTAAGTCTATAGACTTACCGTGGTCCTATCAAAGCACTAACTAATTGATGTTATTTTTAAAAACTCGACTGCATCTACGTAGAATACTATATACCAACTTTTTGAAATTTTGTTTCAAATTATTTTATTTATCCATATATTTGTTCCATATTTTAGGATTGGTGTAATATCGTCTATACAAATCTCTTCTTGTAAGTTAAATAGTTTATAGTTTAATTCACCTAGGTGTTAGAAAAGTTATCTTGAATGTTGCTCGAAAGAAATAATTATAGACAGTTTATAAAACTTGGTATTACAGCATATTTAAACAGTTTATGAAACTTAGTATTACAGCATAGTTTAAACAGTTTATAAAACTTAGTATTACAGCATGTTTAAACAGTTTATAAAACTTGGTATTACAGCATGTTTAAACAGTTTATAAAACTTGGTATTACAGCATGTCTAATACTTGAAAAGTGGTAACATTTGGAGGAAAATGTAATATTTTTTTATTCAAGACTAACAGAGAGTTAATGCAAATACAAAAAGTAGAGTGAAGTTGCAGAAAAGAAAAAAATATTTAAAGATTGGTTGTTTCATTTTTCATTATTATTATCGTTTATATATTTACATTCTTTCGGACCCCCCTCCTAAGACACAGCGGTAATTCTACTCATTTACAAAGTTAAATTTCGGGACTTGATTCCCCGCATTGGACACAGCAGATAACCCAATGTAGCTTTGCTCTACACAAACAAAGAAACATTACTTGATGTTGTTGTTTTGTTTTTTCACTTTAAAATAAAAAGCTTTAGTATAAATGCAGAAGTGCGCGTGTTTTGTAAATCTGCTGTTGTTCTACTGATACTGATATCAAACCTTTGTTTCAACTATCTTACAAATTTATTTTACATTATATATTAACTTGTTTGAAATTTTTAGTAAATTATTTTATTCAAGGCCTGGCCAGTGGCATGGCCTGCTGGTTGAAACATTCGACTCGCAGTCAGATAGATATTCGCGAGTTCGAAATTCATCACCAAATCTGCTCGCCCTTTCAACCGTGAGGACGTTATGATGCTACGGTCAATGTCACTATTCGATTAGAGTATCTCAAGAGTTAACTATGGGTAATTTTGACCAGCTGCGTATCACTCCTAAATTAGAAACGGCTAGCGTAGTTAGCCCTCGAGTAAATTTGCTCAAAATAAAAAAAAAATCAAAGAAACTTGTTTATTCTCTCTTAAGTGATTTCTGTAATTTGAACAACATTCAGTTTGTATTGTCCTGCACACTTCTTTAAGAGTAAAGAAAAAAACCTTGGTTGTACTCTTTTTTTTTACACGCTTCTTGTAATTTATGGCGTCTTTGTTTAATTTAATTTTTTTTAAATAATAATTTACATGCTAACGTTTTAGGTTCTGTTTTTGTACTGCTTCACAAGTTTACGATATTTCAAATATTTGTAAAGCCAAATTAGTAACTGACAAGTCTGGATAATTTCAGACCTACGAGATACTGAAACGATTTTGGATCCTCACCACGTAGTTACAGACCATGCCACCAGGTCCAGTCATGCTCTGTCCTCAGTGTTTCTTTCGTTTAAAATATATACATTGGCATTATTTCAGAAGTGTAGGTTTGTAAATTCGCTTATGTGCCACTCGTAATGACATCAAAACTTTGACTTCGACTTTGAGCAAAAATTCAAAACAAACGAACAAAATAAAGCTTTTAAGTTTTGCTGTTATTATTGTTTGTTTATTTACTTTCTTTAATATTTCTTTAGTTTGAAATAAAAAACGCTAGTATTATTTGAGAAGTATACGATTTGTAAAGTTGGTATTTTGCTACTCGTACTGATAGCAAAACTTCATTTAAACTGACCATCCCCGTCGCACTAAACATGCTCGCTCTTTCAGCCGTGGGGGCGTTATAATGGGACGGTCAATCCCACTATTCGTTGATAAAAGGGTAGCCTAAGAGTTTGCGGTGGGTGGTATTGACTAGCTGCCTTCCCTCTAGTCTTACACTGCTAAATTAGGGACGGCTAGCGCAGATAGCCCTCGTGTAGCTTTGCGCGATATTCAAAAACAAACAAACACGTGTAATTAGAAGTATTAATTTTCTTATTTAAATTTCCGTTTAGTTTTGCTTTCCGAAGATATGCAAATGCGATTGGTAATTGAGAAAACAAATGAAACTGGTATCGAAATATCATCAAACACAAAAAATACATTTTGGTTGAGAAATTTCCTTGACAATATTTAAACGGAGTAAACATAAATCTCGACACAACATTTTAAAATCGTGGCTGATCTTAAAAATATAATACTTAATTAATAAATAAATTATTTTATGTTCTTATAATAATTTAAATACATTATGAGTTTTTTTTAATTAATCCATTAATCAAGATTGTTTTTCTCCTGATTATAATATTTTTTTCTTTTCTAGCATTTGGATTACCGATAAATAGAGTAACATTTAACCACTCATCACCTTGTTATTTTTTCATTGCATTTTTCTCGCTTATCGTATTAAATAAATGAAAATAACGAAGCGTCTTTATTGGTCTTAACATATAAAAAGTTCAGCTACTGTGTTTTTGTCTCGTTTTTTTTTAAATCATTTTTGTCACCATTTTAATTTTCTTTTAAAGATAGAAGCGTAATTTTTACCAACACAATGAAATCGGTTATGTTAAAATCTGACAAAACAACCACACTCTGACCTCGTAATTTAGTCAGACATGATATATCTGATCCACAAGGACAAGAAAGATACGTTTTGTGTATCATCAGTGTCACCATATCCTTCACTTATCCAAGAAATGATATTTATCATTGTCAAAAAAAGCTCATTTCAGCCAACGCCTAATTACTGTGGTATACCTTAAAAGGCAACTCCAATAAGCGAGCTGCGTTTATTAATGAAGAACTTTTAACTTTGAAATACCGCAGAATGAAAAGGCTGTATGATTTATTTTCTTGTATTTGAAACAAAAAACTTGCGTACTTTATAAAGTTAAAATCTGAAAATATATTACAACCCACACCCCTATAAAAAAAAAAGAAATGTATCAATTCGATCTTCTTTATCTACTTATGTGTTTTCTTTGATGAGCCACTTTAATTTCTGAGAAGTCAGCTATCCAAGCCAAATGAGGTTAGATATATCATATTTTTTATTGTTCATTAATTTTCTGTTTTTGAATATTAGCTCTGCGAATTGTAACGACTGAAAATACTAAGCGTGCATAAAAGTGAGCACATTTTAGAAATAATATTGTATGAAATTAGGAATTTTTAGCTTCAACCTTATGAACACGCGGGGTAAACGGTCAGGTCAGAGACCTTTGAATTCAAGTACAGCTATTTGAGCTACATCCAGAAAATAGGCATTCAGCCAACAGAACCCGCCGCCACAAGGGTTTCGTCCAACGCTTGCAACCGAATAATTAGATTGAATGTCACTTTCATAACACGCCCATAGCTAAAAGCACCATCACATCTAAAGCCATGGACCCAATTATTTGTAGCATGACATACAAACCGTTAAATCACGCCCAGCCCTAAAATAGTTTGCTATTTTAACCAATTCAGAATAAATGATAATAACAATAAAGTTATAACAGTATAAACAAAGGATAAATAAGCAATAATCATTTCTTCATTTTGCTATTTTCCTCCTGACTGTACTTTCCTTACTGCGTCCCACTATCTTCCCTAAAGAAGATCATGCTTCCCTGAGTATTATGATAAATTATACTTCTTAATATTTTTTCGCTGTACTGATAATTTTGGTTTGTTTGTTTTTTTTTGCGCAAAGCTACAGTATAAATTATCTGCACTTTATCTGCTGCAGAGAATCAAACACCGGATTTTAACATTATAAATCCGTAAATTTACCGTTGCAATGAAAGAGACTAGAAACACTAACTGATTTCTATTTTGAAGGTTATAATAATATCGAGCTGCTAGATACAGCAGGCTTATTGAAGGTTAAACAAACAGTAACTAATTCCCACCTTGAAGGTTATAATAATATCGAGCTGCTAGATACAGCAGGCTTATTAATGCCTAATTACGCTTTATAAGAACGGTTTACATATGCTAATACAGTGGCATGTCGCCGCAGCTGGTAATGTGGCGCCACGGACAACAGTTTTAATACCTACATATTGGGCTAACACCAAGTTTCCAGATATTAGACGTGTTTACAACTAGAGGGCATTGTGACAGCACTTTCTGAAGAAGGATATTTATAGAGGGAAACTGTTGAAAGATATATAGACATAATATCTCGATAAAACGAACTATCGGTGTTCTCCACGTAAACAAAACTCGCATGATAAAGTGTTTATGGCAACAACGGACTTCGAAACCACAACCGGAGCAATGACGTTTTCCACATAGTGAAGGCTATTGTTGTTAACGAGAACCACCATTGTAATGAAGAGGGACATTAGGTTAATAAACAATGATTTGAAGCTGCTAAGGCCCACAAGGAATACATATCAACAAATCTCCAACTACACCTCAAAATCAACAACTGTTTTAATGAGAAAGGTCACTAAAGAAACTGGTGTTACAGCAATCCCATTAGAACACATGTTTATCAGAGCAATCCCATTAGAACACATGTTTATTAGAGCAATCCCATTAGAACACATGTTTATCAGAGCAATCCCATTAGAACACATGTTTATCAGAGCAATCCCATTAGAACACATGTTTATCAGATCAATCTCATTAGAACACATGTTTATCAAAGCAATCGCATTAGAACACATGTTTATCAGAGCAATCCCATTAGAACACGTGTTTATCAGAGCAATCCCATTAGAACGCGTGTTTATCAAGCTTCCCTCCTCCCCCATGTAATTCCATTAGAATAGTGTGTTTTTGATCCGCTTAAACTTCAAAACCGACTTCCACGTAAAGTAAAGAGTATATTAAAAGTGTGGGAAAATAGCGGCCTAAAATTGAGCTTGTTTCCCTTCGCAGAAGCTTATTACAGCAGAAATTACATAGTTGGGTAATACTGAATAATCATTGCCACGAAACTAGATAAAACGAAGGAAATAGAGTTCTGGAACATTATTTATATAACGTACGATTAACCCTCACTAATCCTGTTTTGTAATGAGTGTTTCACGGAAGAGTTAGATTCCACTATACATTTGCGTCAATGACTAAAGCTCAAGTTTTGAGATCCCAGTGGAGTTAATTGTATATTAATTGAAATAACTTTAAAAGTGCTACAGATGTTCTTTACTAAAATCTATCAGGGGCTGTCCTACAACACAAACAAAAATACTGGGGCTGTTCCACAACACAAACAAAAATACTGGGGCTGTTCTACAACACAAACAAAAATATTGGGTCTGTTCCACAACACAAACAAAAATACTGGGGCTGTCCTACAACACAAACAAAAATACTGGGGCTGTTCCACAACACAAACAAAAATACTGGGTCTGTTCCTCAACACAAACAAAAATACTGGGGCTGTCCTACAACACAAACAAAAATACT
>NW_013668475.1:12370-20136 GCF_000517525.1 Limulus polyphemus | reverse complement strand
TGTCCTACAACATAAACAAAAATACTGGGGCTGTTCTACAACACAAACAAAAATACTGGGTCTGTTCCACAACACAAACAAATATACTGGAGCTGTTCCACAACACAAACAAAAATACTGGGGCTGTTCCACAACACAAATAAAAAATACTGGGGCTGTTCCACAACACAAACAAAAATACTGGGGCTTTTCCACAACACAAACAAAAATACAATAAATTTGGGAGTTTAAAAGGAGAAAGATTAAATAAGTTTGTTTGTTTGTTATGAATTTCACACAAAGCTACACGAGGGCTATCTGCGTTAGCCGTCCTTAATTTAGCAGTGTAAGACTAGAGGGAAGGCAGCTAGTCATCACCACTCACCGCCAACTATTGGGCTTCTCTTTTACCAACGAATGGTGAGATTGACCGTCACAATATAACACCCCCACGGCTGAAAGGGCGAGCATGTTTGGTGTGACGGGGATTCGAACCCGCGACCCACAGATTGCGAGACGAGCGCCCTAACGAGATTAAATAAGATCGCCAAAATTTACTCAATTTTTTTTTTTTTTTTAGAAAAGAACTTATTCTTAAAATTTTTGAAAAGGCATATTAATCACTCTAAAAGTGTTGGGTATCAATAACTTTTAAAATGTCTTTTATGATATTTGAATTAATATTTTTACAAAAGATAGGGCAGCACGATTTATCACTTATGACATATATTTAGCAAATTTGGTTCATAAAATGGCTGCTACTAATGTATAAGAGTTATGAGTTAATCAAGAAACTGTATGCTTGTATTACCAACTCCAATAAAGCGTATCAGCTCATATTGTCATAGAACATCATATTTCATTATCTCGGCTCGAGCGACAGGTTTATATATTTGGAAACCAGAGCTGCATATAATTTGTCCAGCACTAATTAATCTACAATATAATAATTTGGTCAGCTGCATCCTCTCATCAAAAGAATCTCGAACCTGATTAAGAACATTAAGGATGTGCTTCTCGTGTGGTGTTAGAAGGGGTATGAATGTATCCTTGTGAGGATAGAAGACTGGATAGCATCCCAATGCTCCTTCCCTTAATAAAAAAAACCTGCTAATATGAGCCAAATAGTGGATGACCAAATGATGATGTATTATAGGAAATGTACGGGAAATAGATTTTGAAGTACCATGAGGCTGGTAGGAAATGTACAGGAAATAGACTTTGAAGCACCATGAAACTGGTAGGAAATGTACGGGAAATAGACTTTGAAGCACCATGAGACTGGTAGGAAATGTACAGGAAATAGACTTTGAAGCACCATGAGACTGTTAGGAAATGTACAGGAAATAGACTTTGAAGCACCATGAGACTGGTAGGAAATGTACAGGAAATAGACTTTGAAGCACCATGAGACTGGTAGGAAATGTACAGGAAATAGACTTTGAAGCACCATGAGACTGGTAGGAAATGTACAGGAAATAGACTTTGAAGCACCATGAGACTGTGTCATCCGTCATGATCATTTGAACATTAAGTTTAAACTGACTGACATCTGCACAACATTTTATGTAACTATAAACTCCATACTTCCTAGAGGTAAAGTTGTTTCCCATATACCTGCTGCTTCAAAGCACAACTTTGGAACGTATTATCAACAACGTGTGTATTTGTTATTGTTTATGAGAGATGTTTTAGATTACCTACAGACCTAAACCGCATTTCGTGCGTTTTCTTTTTCTGTTTTTGGATAGGCCGTTGTAGACCACCAATGACACTGATCGTTTATTAGTTTCTTAAACAAAATCACAGAATTGTATATGCTAAAAGTTGACAACAGGCTAGAAGGGCTCGTCCCTGACTTGCACATGTAAAACATAAAAAAATATTATAATAACTCTCCCTTTTCAGTGAATTATTTGTTATTATCAGTTAAATATGGATTATGATCGTTGTTCAGTTAGTTTTAAGCAGACTGACTTGTTTAAATTGTTCAAAAAAGCATATTGAACTTCTAAAACAAAACTGTTGCATTATAGCCTAATACATCTGTAAACGCTTTATAACTATGTTTTTTTAAAGGGTGTAGCAACAGAACTGGCAAAACTGACAAGTGATACAAGCACCCAATATGAGGTCAAATACAGAAGTATACACCTAGTTATATACGCGTGTATTTATTTGTTTATTTGTTCTCATAAAATGTTTCCAAGGTGACTGGATACTAAAAACAAAGGCCCTAGGAGGGCCACAAAACTATAACTTTCAAAACTGTATGTCCTGATATTACCTTAAAACTTAAAGCAGAGAAGAAAACAGCTGTCACCCCTTCTGTGTAGATCACGGGTTGAAAGTAAATTGGTTTCCCACTCAGAAAACCCTATTGGAATATATGCACACTCGTTTTCGAAGTCTTTTCACACTTTGTTTATGATGATAGTGTTTATCTGATTCTATTACTCATATGCATTCAAGACACCTAGAGATTAAAACTGTAAATTTTAAACCAGCCAATAAGATAATCAAAGCTAATTCATTTTATCTGGCATGCTTAAAATTCAATTGCGACTGAACTTTATCTAAGGAGCAAACTTGAGTGGCTCCACCCAGATACACCTACTTGATTTTACTTTTTGACCTTTCAGGAATCACCTAACTCTGAATCGTAAGTTTGGAAAATGAACGACAATAAAGACAATTACACGTGTAAGATTAATGTGACGTTTTACTCCGATTAATAGGTGAAGGTAAAGTTACATTAGTCTCTATAAAATGAGATTCAGCCCATTAAAAAAAGACTCAACGATTCATGCCTTGCTAAATAATAAAGCCAGTTAATTAGGACCTATCCTTGCGTTTGTAGTACACTCCATTCATTTGCTTGAGTTCTGAAATTGCAGGAGATTAAATCATATCAGCTTACAATGTAACATGAAAGAACAAGAATCTAACTATTCTAAAACGATTGGACAGGTTTATAAAATACAATTATCAATTCTTTCAGCAGTGATAGGTTGTGGCTTTATTGTCTTAAGAGAACATTTGTCTATCAAGGTAAAGCTGAAAAGTGTGGTGCAAATAATCGACAACATCTTTCAAATATTGTGTGGGTGTTAGTTTCCCTTCTAAATGAATTAAATTATCCAACCACTGCCAAGATAATGTTTGTTTCTCCTTACCACACATCCCATCCAACTATTTTAATTCTCGGAACAACACACATTTCTTCACATTTTTTGCTCTGTTGTCAGTACAGGGAATATTAAAACGCAACACATCAGACCAAACCCACACTCTCAGTTATTCGTTGTTTGCACTATAAGCATCATTGTAAAAGTGCTTTCCTGTTTACATTCTATGTACATGGTTATCAAAATTGTTGTCCATTGTTGTTTTATAGTTTCTTTAATGTTTCTTTGTATGGAAATATTGGAGACAGCCTCCTGTCTCTGGTTGGAGGAATCAATCAATTAAATCATATTCTGATGCCTGTTCTAGTTTACTATATTTTCTCCCAGTCTGTCACCAGTGGTTGCGGTAACAGTTTTAAATGTATTTACAATACTTTGCCACTGTTGATAGACACAAATTAGAAATGTCTTTCAAAAATCAACCAAAATAAAGGTCTATGGAAACGATACTGGTAATAAATGAACGCTCGCTTCCCACCCTTTTGAAAGTCAGATAATTTCTTGTTATTACCCATTGTTTTATAGACTAGCCATTGAGACGTTACAAAGTGTATTACACTAGTTATATTTAGTACTTTTTACAAAACATAGGATACTGTATTATCAACACTTGTAAGGTTTATAGGAAAAACAGTGTTCTATTTTTTTTTTCCAGACGCCACGTGTGCGCCCGTAGTCATGTTGTCAACACACCTGTAAGGCATATGGAGTCTTACCGAAAACCTGTGTATAAACGTCATAGACATGCCTGTGACGTCAAACCAGATCAGACATGCACATCCTACAGGTGAATTTAAATTATATTACCTTTGTCCTTTAAAATGTAAATAGATTACAGTTCAATCTGACTGTGTCTTTTAAATAGAAAATAACTTTCGGTTTGAGTTGTTACTTGTAAGTCAAGCAAATAATTTGTCGTTTCTTCTTCTGTGGTGTAATTAAATTCTAAACCAACACGTGAAAGGATTTTAGTTTTATATAAACTTTTCGCTCAAAAGAATCTTGTTGTATTTAAACTGAATGCCAAGTTTTTATCCTTAGCCTGATTTTCAACACGGATCTTAAGTTTGCACACAAACTACAATACATTGCAAAACGAGGTTAATGGAAAAAAATTCAAGCATTTTTATCCCCAAATTTTTTTCCCTCTTTTAGCTGATCACCGCTAGCCTGTTTAAATGTCTGTTTCTTTATAACTTGATGTAAGTAAAATACCTAGGTAGCGTACGCCAATACATTAATAAAATGTTTACTAATGTTAGTCGGTAAACGTATTCCTGTTGGGCCCGGCATGGCCAGGTGGTTAGGGCACTCGACTCGCAATCTGAGGGTCGCGGGTTCGAATCCCCGTCACACCAAACATGCTCGCCCTTTCAGCCGTGGGGTCGTTATAATGTGACGGTCAATCCCACTATTCGTTGGTAAAAGAGTAGTCGAAGAGTTGGCGGTGGGTGGTGATGACTAGCTGCCTTTTCTCTAGTCTTACACTGCTAAATTAGGAACGGCTAGCTCAGATGGCCCTCGCGTAGCTTTGCGCAAAATTCAAAACAAACAAATAAGTATTCCTGTTATTATTATGTGAAAAAATTCTGCTGGTGATAAAAGTATAATATTAATATTACAATTGGAACTAGAGACAAGATCTTGACCAACCTCATTCACCTCCAGTAAATTATCTGACCTTGATAGTTTGACTTTGGTGTCAAATTGTAAAACTGTAGGAAAGGTGAAGGGAAATCGAATTCCAGATTTAGTAAGTTTATCGCGTAATAGTGTTTTCCAACTCGTGCCTTAATATCTTTCCACATGGATAATCCGTGAAAAACAAAAGGTCTGCTACACTTCTATATGTTCAAAATCGCTTATCATCGCAAGCAAGGATAGCAACTAGAAAACAAACATTGGACGCCTTTTGTTGTAAAAAACCAGACCATGTACGGGAAATGTCATACACCTTAACTTTACTGTTCTCTAGAATTATAATACCAGTTTTTGTCCTGAAATTTATCGAATATCACTAATGAAAATATAATGAACTAGGCTATTTGTGACGTGAGAATATTGAAAAATAATTGAGTGAATCATACATACTGAAAATGTTTTAGAAAACAAATGAGATTAATGTTAATTGCAGTGCACAAAAAGGTACTAAAACAAGACATAACCTTAGCAAGACAATAATTAATTTTACGTTCATACATAGATCTCTATTTTAAAATCAACCAACAAATGGTTATTATAGAAGTTTTATTTAAAATAACAGAAAATTGATAACGTTACAACGCTAAAAATAGTAACATTTTACAGAAACTACGTTAATTGTTTATTATGAAAATAAATTATACTTTATTAGCTTGCATAAATAAAACCTAGATGGCGCGACATATTTAATTTTCTGACACAAATATTACATGTGTTGAAAAACAAAAATCATCCACATGTATATTACAAAGAGCAGTATGTTTACATGTTGAATTTATACAGATTAGAATAATCTTAACACTGTATAACCAGTAACATTGGAATCATAACAACATATATGTTTACCGCTCTATAAGTAGTAAAATATTAAAATCAGTACTTGTACATATGTGTAAAGTATTATCTACTAATGTGTTCATGAAAACATAAAACACAAAGAGAAAAGTATTACCTATGGTCCAAAAAAAACCAAAAAATAATGAAATTGGAAATCGAAAAGTATATTATAAAGAGAAAATTAAATATTAAAATAGAACTGAAAAGTGATTTAAAATGGTATAATAAGAAAGTTGAACGTAATTGTGTACTTTTAATCTTTGACCTGCGTAAGATGTTTTTCCCGAACGATAATAAAACAAAGGTTCGGAACATAACCGAAAAGTTGCTAAAAATTACACTTTGAGAATTCGCTCTGAAAGACGAGGTTTCAAGATGTATATAGCTATTGTTTTACATCCATACATGTGTTATGTATTTACTGTTCCGCAAACAAATTATTTCATATCATTCGGTACTAATTACAATGTACAATTTTAAGTGGTCCGAAAAGATATGTCTGATCTTTTTGTTTTAACTATTCAATGTATGTTTCAGAGTAGCATATGTAACATCCTACCGTTCTGTCTACAAAACTACCTCTCACACGGAGACTGTGTATCAATGTTGCCCAGGATGGACTCGTAGTTCTCCACATGCACGTGACTGTATGGAAGGTAATCATATATCTAACTTCTTGTATCCTTAAGTATTTATGTGTACGACTATTTATAGATCTATGTCTGTATCTCTGAATTTCCACAATTATTTCAAGAGAAATCTGCATTGAGAAACTGTAAGCTGAATGTAAATAGTTTGTAGAGAGCTATGTTTCGAACGTTTATAAATTCATTAGATATAATATTCAGTTTCTTTAGATTTGGTTAAGGAATGAGCGAAACGACTAACGTGTTTTTATATTGCAAAAAATAATAACAAATAGACAAACAAGTTGTAGTAGTTTTATACGATACCTTAGTTGTTTTTATGTTGCAAAAAATAATAACAACTAGACAAACAAGTTCTATTAGTTTCATACGATACCTTAGTTGTTTTTATATTGCAAAAAAATAATAACAAATAGACAAACAAGTTGCAGTAGTTTTATACGATACCTTAGTTGTTTTTATATTGTAAGAAAATAATAACAAATAGACAAACAAGCTGTAGTAGTTTTATGCGATACCTTAGTTGTTTTTATATTTCAAAAAATAATAACAAATAGACAAACAAGTTGTAGTAGTTTTATACGATACCTTAGTTGTTTTTATATTTCAAAAAATAATAACAAATAGACAAACAAGTTGTAGTAGTTTTATACGATACCTTAGTTGTTTTTATATTTCAAAAAATAATAACAAATAGACAAACAAGTTGTAGTAGTTTTATACGATACCTTAGTTTATGTCCTCATGCAATGAAAATTTATACTTAAAAGCTATCTGTTCGCCTCAATGTAAAAATGGAGGGATTTGTACGAAACCAAATCAGTGTTCTTGTACACCCGGCTGGACCGGATACGCTTGTGAAACAGGTAAGACCTTGGACCTGAAGTGATATGTCATATGGAAACACAGCCATAGAAATAATATATGTATATATATATATACAAATAAAAACCGTTCAAAATAAGACTAAACTATAAAAAACGTGAACGTTTTTGTTTTGTATTAATTTCATTATTGTTTTATAGTGCTGATTTGATCGCCAGTTTCAATTAATGTATCTGATAGTATTAGAACTATTGATTTATATATACATATTTAAATAATATAGAACATATATATTTTATCTTTTGTTGCTGTTTTCTTTACAAGCTCAATAATTTTTTTTTACTGATGTTGTAAAAAAATATCATGTATGGGGGCGTTATAATGTGACGGTTAATCCCACTATTCGTTGGTAAAAGAGTAGCCCAAGAGTTGGCGGTTATGCTGCGTATAAAATATCCACAATTATCGTTTACTAAAATAATATTTTCTTTATATCAAAGCTTTCTTCTACACTGTAGCTTTACTCTGAACGTTTTAAGTCTTGAAAGTTAAGAGTAGCTCGAAAACTTTAAGTATACAATTATATAAT
>NW_013668475.1:6243-11556 GCF_000517525.1 Limulus polyphemus | reverse complement strand
ATATATATATATATAGTGCATTGTAACTACTTTAAGAAATGACATTTGCATTTGGTAGAAACAATTATGACTTTAGCGTTATTTTTTTTTTTCTTGTTTAAAAATATCATTATAAGTAAAATGTGTATATTAAATATTTAGGCGTGGCGTAGTCATTGGTGTGTTAGGCTGCAAATCGTGATGCGCAGGGCTAATATTTGTTTTTTGTGCATTCAGCCGATACCCGTGGTGGACAGAGCACAAATAGCCCATTGTGTAGCTTTGTGCTTAATTATAAACAAACAAAACTTAGTATATGGATTTAACCCTAACTGGCCAAACCTCGAGAGATACTGTTGGAATTACGGCCGAAAATATCGCTAACAGTGATGGTTCATTACAAATTTGTTTTTGTTACATTGCTTAAACACTAAGACTGGTGTATTTAATTTTTTATATTTATTACTGGGCTTATTTTCAGTTCGGTCATATGCAGGTAGTTTTCTTTGATCACAACTTATTGATAATAACGTCATAGATATTATCAAAAATATTTTAAACTAAAATACTTATAATCAGAGGTTATAAACTTTCATTGGTGTGAATTGGACTATAACGGGATCATACAACTTGAACATAATTTGATGTCCGATAGATGTCTCTGGCGTAAAATACTGTTAACTTCTCTTGAAACTTGAAAATTAGCGCTTGCTGCTAATTTTGAAAGAAACTTTTAATTTTCAGCTGGAATTTTGGAAAGCAAGCATTTTATGGGCTTTGAATTTAACAGGAAAAAAAAAGAAGATGCACCGTGTTTTATTATATTGATAGGCTACGGGTTGCCAATTCATAAATGTTACTAATCAGGAGAAGCGTCGTTCTATCTGCATTGCCACTCAGAGACTGCTGGAGGTCTTAGGTTTGTGTGTGTTTATTTGATTTGCACTTGTTACATCGTTCCTGGTTTTTTATTGTTTTTTTGTTTTGTAAATACTTCTTATAAACGTGTAAGCTCAGTGGATTTTATGCTTTATTTCCCAAAGACCCTAAAAGAGCTACTGAAAAATATTGTGAGAAAAACAAAATCTGCTTGTGGTTAGAGAAATGTATGTTACAAAAAGTACGTGGAGAGCATGGACAGGTTCCATGATCCCAGTATTGTAGAATATAAATATATTGTGTGATGTGATATTTCTAACACCTGGAAGTTTATGTTCGTGAAATGATTACTTTTCAGCTTATTTTCATTACAAAATATGAAGACGAGTGGGTCTGGCATGGCCAAGTGGTTAAGGCACTCGACTCGCAATCTGAGGGTCGCGGGTTCGAATCTCCCGTCCCACGGCTTGCCCTTTCAGCCGTGGCGGCATTATAATGTGACGGTCAATCCCACTATTCATTGGTAAAAGAGTAGCCTAAGAGTTGGTCTTTCACTGCTAATTTAGGGACGGCTAGCACACGCCATGAGTTCCTGAGTTTATATAATCCTGACAGTGCAAATGATTGACGTGGGATGTGTACGTAAAGGATTTTTTTAGATTACATATTATAAGTTGTTGCGTTGAGTATCAGCGATATTAAAATAATGTTGGTCTCAGCTAAAGAATCAACTTGACGTTGGTAAAACTTAGTAATATCAGCTCTTGCGGATGATTTAGTGTAGTTAATTGCTGTAACGGATAATTTTAATTCACTTCTATTAATTATTATAAACGTTAGTATCTCCCCACCCCCCGAAACATCAATCTGCCTAGCTAGTTGAGATCTAGAAAAACGTTATTTATAAAAGTTGTTACATAGAAAAAAAAATACTCGAATAATTTAATTTATTTATTTCTGTTCAGTTTATGCAAAAGTAATTTATAAAGAGTTTATTAGGGACCATACAGGATTTGACAAAGTTCTGTTAAATTTTTCTTCTTTTTGCAAGCCGTGTTTTACTGTAACCATGCGCACATACAGGGTAACCCTAAAGGTATGTGTGTGTGTGTGTTTAGGGGACTGTCTAGTCTAGTGCATTGTCTGTGATATATGTATGCTCTTCTTCAGATGACGCTGCGAAATAATTTAGGTCAGTCTGTACTATGAAAAGTGCCCCTCCTTTTACTGGAAACGTGTTCTGGATGATACGCAGGAAGCATACGCCATGAGTATAAATCACTGACGTATATATTGCGGCCAAAGCCTATGGCGGAAATGTATATATAATCGTTGTTCTTTACAATGTCATAATCTCCTGAAAACTACATATAGGTTCCACATTTTAGACACGCTAAATGGCCTCCATACGGATTGTATAATTTGTGGGTGGCATATATTACAAATGTAAATAACCTGCAATAGCAGAGTGTGACAGGAACATCTATAAATGTGTTTATTGGCACCAATAAGAAAAACTCTTATGATTAACGACGCGACCACTGATACTGTGTTGAGTACATTTCAGTTTCTCGACTCGCTTACTTATATAACATTTTTTTGTTTTCAGGTTTAAGTCTAAACATAGAGGAATAAATACGAAGCGAACTCATTTTGTATTTGAATTAACACATACGATCATGATGTTAATAATCACAAGTACAAGAAATTATAGCTATAGTCTTTCCACCTGGTTAGTTAGCATTGTGGTTAGTTTGTTTGTTTTAGCTCAAAACTACACAGGCTATCTTGCGTTCTGTCCACCACGGGGAATCCTTAAACTTACGGCCCGGCATGGCCAGGTGGTTAGGGCACTCGACTCGAAATCTCAGGGTCACGGGTTCGAATCCCTGTCCCACCTAACATGCTCGCCCTTTCAGCCGTGGGGGCGTTATAATGTGACGGTCAATCCCACTGTTCGTTGGTAAAAGAGTTGGCGGTGGGTGGTGATGACTAGCTGCCTTCCCTCTAGTCTTACACGGCTAAATTAAGGACGGCTAGCGCAGATAACCCTCGTGTAGCTTTGCGCGAAATTCAAAAAACAAACCGTTAAATTGGGAGTCAGATATTTTTCTGTATGTCGCTGTTTTTTGTTGATGATTCTTTTTTTTTTTTCAAGACAAACCATCAGACTTGCATAACGATACTGAATTAATGTAAAGGGAACTCGTTTCCCGATAGACTTCTGAAGTTAGTTAGTTTGTTTGTTTATTTTTAAGTGCAGACTACATAATGGGCTATCTGCGCTTCTCCTATCATGGGTATTGAAACTCAGTTTTTAGTGTATAAACCTTCAAGCCTCGGCCCGGCATGACCAGGTGGTTAGGGCGCTCGACTCGCAATCTTTGGGTCGCGGGTCCGAATCCCCGTCACACCAAACATGTTCGCCCTTTCAGCCGCGGGGGTGTTATAATGTAGCGGTCAATCCCACTATTCGTTGGTAAAAGAGTAGCCCAAGAGTTGGCGGTGGGTAGTGATGACTAGCTGCCTTCCCTCTAGTCTTTCACTGCTAAATTAGGGAGGGCTAGCGCAGATAGCCCTCGAGTAGCTTTGCGCTAAATTCCACGGAACAAACAAATCAAAACTGGTAAAATCTTCAACAGCGCAAAAATATTGTCCGCAAAGTTCGTAAGAAAAAACAAACAAACACACTGAGGTATAGCAAGTAAAGAATAAGATTTTTAAAAATACATATCTTTGTTTACTGTTAAGCATAGTTTTTCACAATGAACTCTATGTGTACCCACAGGGTAATCGAGCCCCGAATTTTAATCTTATTGAGCCATCGAACTGCAGCCTTGGAGATAATATAGCTTATAAAATGTTAAGGTCGGCTAGTAGTTTTGTCTTTTTACAATAATTTGTTTGTCGGACTCTTCTTTCGTGTTAACGATGAGCTATTTTCTCTATTTCAAGTCGTGATATATTGAACTTGGCTCTTATCTGTATATCCCAGTTCTATATAGATTTTACAACATGCTAAATATCTCATATCAACATTATTCCTTAATATAAATTAATTTTCAAAGTGAATTGTGGTTAGCCAGATATACTGTTTAAAGAAAACCTATGGATTGTTATTCTTTGTGTATGGATCCCTATTACGAAATGCTCAGCTTTTCAGCTTGGCGATCATCATTTTAACGTTATAAACCTATAACTGTAACATTCCAAATATTTATTTTAAGGTGATCTTTCCGTATTTAAAATAAGCAACAGTAAGTGAAGAACTGGTAAGTTTAGTGGTGTGTGTTATATCCAACTATATTATACAGTAATAACATGAACTACCGAGGTTTTAATATTCATAATGTTAAATATTTCTGTTTCTACTAGACATCGACGAATGCCTGAAGAAGGATGAAAAGTGTGCACAGAGATGTATAAACATCCCGGGAAGCTACAGCTGCGAATGTCATAAAGGATTTACTTTACAGAACGACGGAAAGTCTTGTAAAAGTAAAGTATTCATTTTGATTTATCTTTACTAAGCCTAACTTAATTTCAGAGATACCTTAAACATACTGTCTTTTCTTCGAACGTATTTTTAGTCTGATTAACTTGTTTGATAACATTTGTATTTAAAATAATACAAAAAACAAATAAAATCTGCTGACTTTATTAACTTTTTGTACAAATTCTAATTCGACGAGAAAATAATTCACGTATTTGATAAGTATTCCCACTACCAAATTCGGATTTATATAAACTTTGACGAAACTTTTTAATTTAAACAAATTTAGAGAATAGCTTTACATCAGTCAAGCCAATATATCCAGCTATACATATGTATGTATATATATGTGCACATACATATGACCACACAGAGTTATAAAAATAGGATACATTTGAATTTCTAACTGTGCAAATTGGTTCTAAATAAGTGTAAACAAGCTTTATAGTTGCTCTAACATTCCACTATAACATTTTTATGAATGTTGTTTGTATATGTATTACTTAATATTTACGTCTAATTACAAGAATAACTCAATAATAAACTCTTCAGACAAAATAATTCCCACCCAACTGGTAACGTGAGGTACAGAAGTGGGGTTAACTCTGAATTTTACTTTGAATTGTAAAAGAATGTATTCTTGACTCGAACAAATAACCAATAAGTTTATTAACGTAATACTAATAATTCTTCCTTAAAAGAACCTCAAAATCATGACATTAGCTTGGGGTATAATGATCAGAGGATTTGATTTATTTGTTTAAGGGCCTTCAATAACTGATGTTAATGGATGCTTCACTCCAAACATTGTTTTCACATCAATTTACATGTTTCACAAAAAGACAGCAATAAGTTATATTTTCACAAAAAGCTGATAGTTTAGCCACGGGCGTACCTAAAGTATTTGGCACCCGGGGCGGACCTTTCCTTTGGCACCCCCCCCCCATAAGTAATTTTAAAAT
>NW_013668475.1:0-5939 GCF_000517525.1 Limulus polyphemus | reverse complement strand
AGAGTTATTTTATACAAAAAATACAGGAAATCCAGTCTCAACGCTAAGCCTATTATTCAAGGGTAAATAGAGTTATTTTATACAAAAAATACAGGAAATCCAGTCTCAACGCTAAGCCTATTATTCAAGGGTAAATAGAGAGAATTTATACAAAAAATACAGGAAATCCAGTCTCAACGTTAAGCCTATTATTCAAAGGTAAATAGAGAGAATTTACAATCTCTGCTTTCGAGCCTTAATTTCTGCAAATTGATCAATGACGTCATCAAAATTCACCTTCTTTGCATATTCATGTTCAATTGAAATTAAAACCAGATTTGTTAATTTTGTCTGACTCGTGGTCGAGCGAAAGAAATTGTTTTCAATTTAAATTTTGAAAACTTCTTTCACATGAAGCAATAGATACACAGACAGTCAAAAAGAATGTCAAGCACAGTGGACAAGCTTGGCAGAGATTCACAAAAATCACATTTCACAATAAACACCAGAAACTCTAATGCTGTCCGTTTCAACGCTGATTTTGCCAGCTTCCAAATGTCTCCGAAGTCGTCCAATTTCCACACTGATTTCTTCGAAAATCTGTGTCAAATGTGGAATATATTTCCGAAGTTCTTCTTCTGTTGCAACAACCAAAGTGTTTGGCTGAATAACAGCGAAAATTGACAGAATTTGATCTATTGGCTAAGAACGAATCTCCAATTCTTGATTAAAGCGATCAAGACATTTAAACATAGCCCTTTTTACTTCCTCTGGCAATGTGAGACCAGTATCTTTTGCCATCTCTTCTGACATCCTTTTTCGGAGCTTTATATCCCTCTTATCTCCATAGAAATGTCCATTTCCTCACACTTTGTTGTTGCATCATGAATGGCCCTCTCCATAATCCATTGCGCTGATCTTCAAGAAACAGTTTTTGAGCTGGATCTTCACAGTGCACTTTTCAAGGTTGATTCCAAATCTTTGCAAATACTTTTGTGTGAGATTAATTTCTTCCAGGACTTCACACTAGAAAGAAAGGTAACTCAAAAAAGAGAAATCACATAAACAGCAGACAGCAAAATCTGAGCTAATCTTCATGTGTCCACATTTTCTTTGGAATTGCACAGTACTTCAATGGTTGAGGTCAACCTTTCAAAATTTGCCGTCACTTGGTTCACAGCGTTCATAACGAGCACTCCATCTTGTCTGGGAAATGCATTTACACATAAGTAAACATCACATATCACATTGTCAAAAATTACTGAACACTCGTATAAGTACCACGATATTGTTATAAACCCCAGCACTTTATGCTTTGTCATAATTACTTAATGAAACGTACCTCATGTACGTAGAGTCAGAGAGTCATGTACACTAGACTTGGAATGTCAGTTGCACCCGGCTGGCTATGCTCAACAAACTGATGACTAAAAGGTCAACAAACGTTCGCCTTTCGATGTAATTTTTATCAAATACTTAATTTTTCTTTTGTAAATTTTGTATTGCCAATAAAAAATAAACCTTTATTTTATAATGGAAAATAACATTAAAAATAGTTGTAATAGTTTGAACATTTTTATTGTTTTTTTTTCTTCCTTTGGCGAATTTTTCATTTGGTTTGAAAACTTGTACCGATATTTCAACTTTCTTGATGCCCCCCTTTCTGGTTGTCACCGGGGCGGCCCGCCCCTCGCACCCTCCTTAATACGCTACTGAGTTTAGTTCTTTTATGAGTATATCAGCCTTTGATCATCAAACATTAATTTTCAATAACAAGACTCTCAAAGGTTATCTTGGCTACATTAATATCTGTAGTCTGAGCCCATGAGTGTCGAGTCTTCGGAAATTCTTCGGCTTTTGTTGGAATCATATTTTCCGTTAATTTTCTGCTAATGTATAGTTTTTCAGACTCGCACAATACACTACAGAATCTTGCTAACAACTATATTTTTTTACTGTCTTTTTCCTTATCTTATTGGATAATATTATCTTAAGCGTTGCTTTCCTAATCAAATTCCAAACTAAAATATTGTCAAATCCTGGAATAAACGTTTATTTTGAAGGTTTTACCACATTATATACCAAAGTGTTTTCTTTATTATTATCAATAAATTGCTTGGATTGTTTTTAATCTTTTACAAACACTTCAAACACATATTCTGGCTCCTAAACATGTGAGAAACCGCCAAATTCATGTTTTATTTACTTTTTACTCTTGCTATTATTATTTCTCTTGAACGTATTGCCATGTTCATAGTTTATATTGGTAACTATTCTTTTTCTTCTGCTATTGTAGTGTTGTTGTCAGTCGATGAAGCATTCGACGGATTTCTTTGAAAAGTTTTTACATCTACAAAAATTGTCTAGTACAATGAGATCGGCTTACATATATGTGTGTTGTTTTTGTATGTATGTATTTATAAGTTAATAAAATCATTTTTACTTCGTATTAGAAAGTTTACGCTACTCATGCTTAAGTGCATTACGTAAAAACAACACAGCAGTATATTGTAACGCCTCCTATCGGTGGACTGGTTCTTTTAAATCTTTCTGTGGAATTAAAGCAAACTCTAGTGCATTTAATGAAAATGGAAGGGTTTTATTTATTTTGTCACTAGTTTTTCAAGCTCTCCAAGCGATAGGCCTAATTTTTTCAGTAAATTTGGCCAGTCACTTGTTAACTCCTACCCTATCTCTAGTACTTCATTGGAAAACAAACTCAAAATTAACAAAAGTAAAGTAACAGACAAACTGACAACTACACTCGCTAACTCAAATCAAACTGAAAGTTGCACTCTCTAACTCAATAATCAAAACAAAAAATAATTATCCTCTAGGTTAACTGGCGTTTTTGTTTGTTTGTTTGTAAATTAAGCACAAAGCTACACAATGGGCTATCTGTGCTCTGCCCACCACGGGTATCGAAAACCGGGTTCTAGCGTTGTAAGTCCGCAGATATACCGCTGGTCCACTGGGGGGCAGCGTTTTTGTATAGTTCAGATAATTTTCCAAACTTGAAAGAAAATTTAAGTTGTCACGAGTGCATCACGCCACCCTAAAACTCCCTCTAGTGAACAATACATATGAATAAATTATAATATCAAAAACATGGCCTACAAAACTGTTTTAACTAGGTAACATGGAAGCAGTCGTAATGAAATATTTTTGGCAATAACGGGTTAACAAAGTATTGAGAATTGTTCAATATCTACTATCAAGAGTTTCACTAATTTATCCAACTGGAATGTTGTAACTTTGTGTGCCTGAATACGTAAAATGTAGGGATATAAGATTTTGGAACAAATTATAAAATATTTGTAAAACATGAGGTAGTATCATTATGTTTAATGATATAACAAAGATATAAATTTATTTTAATTTAATACATACACATTTATGTTATTTGTATTTCTTGTTCATTGACATGTTATGATATTTTTATTATTATGTTTAATGATATAACAAAGATATAATTTGATTTTAATTTAATACATACACATTTATGTCATTTGTATTTCTTGTTCATTGACATGTTATGATATTTTTATTATTATGTTTAATGATATGACAAATATATAATTTGATTTTAATTTAATACATACACATTTATGTCATTTGTATTTCTTGTTCATTGACATGTTATGATATTTTTAGTATTATGTTTAATGTTATGACAAATATATAATTTGATTCTAACTTAATACACACACATTTATGTCATTTGTATTTCTTGTTTATTGACATATTACAATTCGTTTATATTACGGCCGTAGTAAGTCTTCACAACGATCCAGACTACCACAGATTTATTCTTGGCTATGAGGAATTGAACCAGAGAGTTGTCGTGTTAGAAAAGGTAAGATTTTAGAAAATTCAGGTATTTATGAATGTTTTAGAACTAATAGTATGGCTATTTTAGAACTAATAGTACGGCTATCTTAGAACTAATAGTACGGCTATCTTAGAACTAATAGTACGGCTATCTAAGTATTACTTCATTAATGCGAGAGATTGTGTTAGCATTGTTCGGTAGTGAGTTGTAATCCACCCACGAATTAAAGAGTGTTATATATATATACATATAATAAATGGGTAAAGCGTGATCAAATGATTAGCATACCGACCTATGAATCTGTGTGATCATATTTCGCATCCCGTTACAGAAAAACAAAATCAGTATTTCGGGGCCCTTGGTGTATTATAAGGATGATGGTCAAATTCAACTATTCGATCCAACAAAAGCATTCCAAGAGTTTTCGGTGGATTCTGGTTACTAGTTGCCTTTCTTTTCGTCTGTCACTTCAAAACTAGGGGCTGCTGGGGCAGATAGCCTATAGCTCTTGAGTAGCTTTGTGCGAATTTAATTATAAAGAATTTTGACCCAAGTTATAAAACATGCCTGTTAATATGTCAGTCAGTGGTGTCCTCACGCAGAAATATTGCTATTATAATGTGTTAACAGTTAATGGTTTAATTTAAATTTCGTAAAGAAATACAATTTATAACGTATCTTTACAAACGAGCCGGGCTGCTGATAGAGGAGTCCAAGGTACGGGCGCGTTATATAAAGTCATACTTACTTTCGTTATTCGGTTCAAAGAACTGAATAAAACTCGTGTTTTATGGCTGCTAATGGCTGGTCAGTAGCTCAAAATTAGTAACGGACATACCTGAACTCCACAGGTCTATTGACTTGACCGTTTAGCCCACGCGCATAAGATGCTTTTAAGGTTCAAAACTATATTCCATTTTCAATTTCTGAAAGAACATGGAAATTATCTAGTTCTAGTATTAAGTTTTTAAGAAACCAACTACAACATTTTTTGTGTTACAGATAATTGTTTATGATAGTTTTGTCATGGGAAGACAAAAGTTAAAATGATGTTTGTACGATGCACAAACAATTTATACGCTTTTTCCAAATGCTCATCTTATCAACTGTCTGTGAAGTGTTTAATATTATTAAAAGATACTTTTCTAATTGCTTTTATTAGTAAATTCTTTCAATTTATGAACTGCATCCCAGACTCAATACCAAACACAAATTGAGTAGTAATATATACCCTATAAAACATTCGTGATGTATTAGTTTTATATGATCTTCAAGTTATAGTAGTATCTCAGTAAAATACCAAATGTACTCTCTCTCCTGGTTATCAATAGTAGGACGTAACGTGTAGACTGAAAAAAAAAGAGCCCTCAATAAGTAAGTGCCCATTCCTCAGTGGCTCAACGGTAAATTTGAAGACTTCTATCGTTTAAAAACCTGGTTTCGATACCCGTGGTTAGCACAACACAGATAGTCATTGTGTAGTTTTGCGCTTAGCAACAAACAAACAATAAGTAAACTTCAACAAAAGTAAGCCGAAATAAGAATTTTAAAATTACCTTTCTTAATCAAAGAAATATATATTCAGTATGCGCATGTGCAAAGAATCGCAAACAATAATAATAGTGAAAAAGAATCTCTATTTAACGCATTATGTGATTAGAGTAGACTTATGTGGTGCCACTAATTAATAATTTATATGCATAATTTAATTAAGTCACACCACAAGTTTGAAACTGTGCAGTATCCGTGAAGAAGAAAATAATTGTTTTTTACGTTTTGTATTAAAAGCTTTAAATGAATAATGGAAAACATACAGAAGAAAAGTCTAGATTAGTGATGAAATTAAATACATTATCAATGTCATTATAATTACAAAAACGCTGAAACCTAGGGAAAGTCATATACATTTTTATATGTAAATTTATGCAAGCGAAATTGATCAGTTATATAAAAACAATACGGTAAGGAGGACACATTGTTGAAGAAGTGTTATAAAAAAGTGAAAACATTTTTATCACGGCTCATATTAATAATTCAGCAAGAAAATATGTATTCACTAAACAGATGGATGAAAATACGGTTTACATGATTGTATTCAACTGATTGATCAATGGGCTATCGGTGATAT
>NW_013668474.1:110476-155211 GCF_000517525.1 Limulus polyphemus | reverse complement strand
AAGTAAAAAAAAAAATTGTGTATAAAATAATCGTTGTTTTTAAATATTTCTTTTTAAGTTTTCAAAATCTAATAACTAGACTATTTGTATCTCTGTCAGCTAATGCCCATGTATTTCAGATAAGAGTACTATAGTCATTACAGCCCTACAGCTTGGTGAAACAGCAATTAATTGGAATGCTCGTCAAATCTATGTTTAATGGAAATGTATATATATATATATCTTAAACATGTCTAACAATATTCTCAACTTGCAACTAGTTCTAGACCTGTAAACAAAATTTAATTCAGCCTCCCTCACCTTTACAACGTGTAAAAACCACACGCTTATGATTGTTTTACATATTTATTTTATTTTCACGAAACGTAAAATTTAAAATATAATCTCTGACATAGGAGCCTTAGTTCGCCCTCTCCTGTGGACTACAGTTTCACCTATTCGAGGTTCATCAGCACAGCTTGAGTCAGCAAACCAAAGAAATTCAGTTAGGCCTGTTATAATTGTGATGTATATGTAATATTTATGGGTTTTAAGTCCTTTTTAATTCACAATAAAGTAATCTAAATTGATTTAGGTGCGGCGTGTCAAGGAATGCATTAGGCTTCTACGTCACAGATTATATTTTCAATTTTACATTTGGTGGAAAAATAAACATTTGTAATATAATCTTTAGACAGCTGGTCCGCTGTATAATATCGAATAATAATTTAAGCGCAATGCCATAATATTATCCACACGCCTAAATTAAGTTACTGTAAGGTGGGTTGAAAATAGCTCAAACTCCCATAAAGATTATTATGATGACAAAGTATACCATGGGAAACATAAAAGCACCATTTCAGATAATACCACAGTCACCATGAAAAAACCAGCCATTACAACATTAAGCATCCGGAAACATTAGTAGTTTAGAGATAAACTACCAGAAAGAGCAGTATCACAAGCAAAAAAGTTTTTTTAATTACAAAAATAAACGTATTTAATAGTTATTTTACTCAAATTTATTATGGTAAATTTATAAACTATAACTAGGATTCTGTGTTTTCGGCTTCTATTTGTTCATAATTTACCGGTGCTTAATTTTAGAAATGAAAGTTAGTTGAAAAAAAACATAATAATACCCTGGAAAATTCATCACTGTTGTTCTTACGTGCCTTTGATTTTGAATCTGAAATAATCAAATTATGAAGGGAACATCTTCAGTTTACATGATCTCTAACAGTAATTTTAGACCTACTGATTACTATTCATATTTATTAGAAAGTATAAAAGAAATACTCTATTGCAACACTATGGGTTCACTTTCTTAACTTGCAAAAAAAAAGTACAAATGCGCGAAATGTTCCAAGCTTAAACTTAAAAGCACTCTAACTTGTCTAAGAGCGGTAGGCTACAGTCATTGTAAGCAAAAAAAAAAAAAAAAAAGATATGAGTTACTTTCACTATTCTTAAAATAAGTTATATGGTTATTATTTACAATCACTTTTTGGCTTCTATATTATACAACCAACTAGTTATCTTTGACTCTTCTACAAAGTGTTACGATTAATCAGTTTTAACAAGCAAGAAAGGATGAATGTATTTTATTTTTTGTAATACTTACAAAAATCATTGTATTTAATTGTATGATAATTATTGCAAAAATAGCTCAATGACAACGCTAGGTGTCCGGGTACAGACACTGCATACGCTATTGGTGGTGTTATTATGTCACCATGACAACATTAAAGTGACGGTAGGCTTAGCGTTAAATTTATTCACTGCTGCTTTTCTTAAACGTTTATTCGTTTATTAATAACTTTGGTATGTTTTCAAATTTAGTAAATGTGTGGTAAGCAAACTCGAATTTAGTTTTACTTTATTTGGTCTTCTTGGAACAATTTCCCTGGGAGCTGTTAGTAATGCTATGAAGCTTTGGAGTATCATAAATATTCCACAAAATGATTAAATGTATTTAAATTGATAAGCTTATTAGTTATATCATGGTTTTAAAATTTCATTTCATGTCCTGTAAGTTTATTGCGCAGTGTTTCATACTAAGTCGAATTCAATATAAATAACATTGATAAAGAGATGTTTAGAAAATATGCATAATAATGAAAAAGATGGTTATGTTTTTAAAATTGATAAAAACAACAATAGAACTGGCAGTATTCTTCCTATAGGTTATCCCTTCAATTTTAGCTTCAGTAACAACAAAAAGTACAATAAATAATAAATAATGAACCATTGTTTCGTTTTGAGTTTACTTGCTGGTTATAAGTATTATTTTATTACAAGTTACAGCTTTTACAGCAAGGAAGAATAATTCTAAAACAGGCACGAGATTTCGATTACTGGTGCGATCATTCTCAAGTACACAAGTTTTAACGGTAAAGGTTTGAGTGATCAAAACGTCGTACCTGTATTTAAAATGTTCTTCCTTTCTGCTAAAGCTATAACTTGTAATTTTGTTTGCTTGTAATTAAGCACAAAGCTACACAATGGGCTATTTGTGTTATACCACCACAGGTATGGAAACCCGGTTTCTAGCATTGTAAGTCTGCAGACATACCGCTGTGCCACTGGGGGACTGTAACTTCTAATAAAATAATAATGAACGTTACTGGGAAGGCATTACTACTAATGTTACAAGGTAAATACCATATAACAAACTATCTTGTAAAATCTCGGATTTATATCAATACAGTCTTTGTTAATATACATATCTCAACAAAATTAAAACAACTGATTTATGTAGCTGTCACGAAAAAAAAATTCAGTTACAGTAGAAATTGCTTAATTAAATTAGAAGATACTGACTAAGATATCGTTGAAACAATATTTTGTAAAGAAAAATTAAACATGGGTATACCTCAGTATTTCATCTGTTTGCAGTTCAAAGTTAATATTAACAAAATGCAAACACAGTATACAACTATAATTACTATCAAAATGTTGTTTTTTAAAAAGGACGTATTTTTCTTTGCATAGTTTGTTTTTAGATGTTATTAGCTTATAGCTACTAAATTATTAACCCTTACGATTCCTTTAATAAATACTAGTGTCAGTAATGGACACTACCGATATCTTATTCGTAATGATAAAATACAACTTTCAGATGACATAAGTGATTCTTTACTATCGATTCAGTAAGTAAAGAACTTTTATGCATTTTCTTCCAGTTGATTTTGTATTACACTCCAAAGAAAACATATTTAGGTTGTATATAAAAGTTTTATTGTTTTTAACTGGCAAACGTGAAAATATTATGTTCTTGAGTTATCTGTGCCATCAGAACGTGCAAGCCAGTGTAGCTTTTAACAAAAAGAAACAAAAACTATAACATAATAGCAGGTTTACACAGAAAAACAAAATTAGGTCATTGACGAATTTATTTAAAATTGGCATCGATTTTTTTCTTTTATAGACATTCACTGAAGTGTTAATAAGCTTACTGTAAAACTAATTAAATATAACACAGACCTGCGAATTTAAACTTCAGAGAAGTTGTTTTGGTTTTAATAACGGATTTTCCATAATTCAGCTACGAAGATTTCGAAAATAATATTATTTTTTTTAATCACGTAAGGATTTTTTTACAATCGGGAAGAAAAAAAAAACTCTTAGTTGGATCAAATTATTATTTCGTTTACTACAATGAAACTTTTTTATTATTATATTTGTTAACAAAAATACAAACAAACTGAAAAAGAGGGAAGAACATTGATGTCAAACGAATATACATCCTCATTCATCTTGATTTTTGTTTGGGAAATCTGTTTTTTATTTTCAAAACTACGTGTTGTGGTCTTTCAGCAGATTGAAGGTTCGGATAAGAAATTTCCTTTTTATTTAGAGTGTTGTAACCTTGCATGTGACATGAGTAAAAATAGCAGTCATCTCGGTGGTTTCCAGGCTCACGCCAGACCACTGAAATTCCAAAAGACAAAGACTTTTTCTTACCTTTAGTCCATTGTCTCAACTCTTCGACACAAACGGTGCAAACTTGATTTGTCTCGGTCCCCAACTGTTATTCCAAAATACGCGTAAAACGCTTTTTTGATGAATTCTGTAATGTTTTGCCTTTGTTTCTTTACAAGAAATTTACCACAAATGTAACACACTATGTTTGGGTCATTTAAACAACCTCTTGTAGTCATAGCGACGAATAAACAATATTTTAAAAACAATGTCAAAATGCACGCACAAACAAATACTATTCAGAAATGACATTCGTGCGTCCTGTTAACTGTTTACATACTAGTGGTGTGTTTCTCGTCGTTTCTAGAACGATCGATAAGACTCTTACGTCGCGATTGGTCTAGAGAAATCTATAGCCAGTGGTTATCAACATTTTAAGCATAACAAAATGTGACCTGGAAATGATTCAAAGAACAAATGCCGTTTTGTGAAAAATATGTACATGATTGAGAAAAACGGATATCATTTTTGGGTTCAGCGTACAGGAATTACTGTAGAACATGTAAAAATGCTTATGAAATGTTAATTAATGAATCTAAATAACGTTGAAAGTTGAAAATAAATAATCATAATGTTTGTTAAAATTGAATTTGAACTAAAACTTTTAAATTATTCTACTCTGATACCCTTTTAATAATTGTGATATTCTATAGTGATTACGTTTGAACTAATCCTTTTGATAAAGCTTATTTCTACTTTGGATAAGGCTTTTGTTTTGAAAAACCATGAAATATTTCGAATTAAAGTATTGATATTGTGCATAAAATTAATACAACTTAAAAACACAAACAATTTATTTTATTAAATTTTCAAACCTGCGATACATTAATATTCACAAGTACACACGGAAAGCTATAATCAATTGTACAAATACACATATGCATCGGCATTTACTGTTCAATAAATGGAATAGTTTAAAATAGCTAAATTTACCAGTTTTCCATTTAGAATATTTTCATGTTCAAATTAATTCAGTTCTGCACCAAGTTAAGCTTTAATTTGTTTTATTTTTTGTTTATATCTTTTCATTATATATTTTGTATTCAGACGTTTTTGGACCCAGCAATAAATATTCGTACACGTGCTGCACAATAGGCTTTCAGCTGACGCCACTTTGGCATCACAGACAAGACTACCATTTTAATACTAGTAATAAACGATCTTATAATACGAAATTTGATATTCTTCTTTAGTTGGTCACTCATGGTTTCACTTAGAGCTTCTTCAGAAGCGTTTTACTAAAACATAAGCCGTAACTGACAGCACAAAGCTTCAAATGGTTTAAATAATAATTAAATAATTTAAATGATTGATTTTTTAAACAATCTAAATCGTTGTACTGTCAGCTACGGTTTGTGTTTTAGTAGAACACTCATGATGAAGCTGAAAAGCGAAACGTTGAGTTTATGTAATTAAAGAAAAATAACAAATTTGGTGTTATAAGATCGTTTATTTCTAGCATTAGAATGTCTTTTATACACCAATATGCACTACAGAAATTAAATAAAAACTACTGTTTTACTAGTTTGGATCATTTTGATTTAAAAAAAGGATTTTGAATATTTCATCACTTAATAAGTTTCCTGTATTTATATTTAAATATATATATATATATTCTAGTCAAGTAAGTTACGTGGTTATGAAAGATAAGTATTTCCAGAATATATTCTGAATAATTAATATATGATTTAAACTGCAAGTTGAATTAGCATGAATAATTTTCATTGGACAATAATCCTTGGCTTGAGGACTGTCATATGCTTAAAGTATTCCGTCAAATAGAATTAACATTATGAAAACCTTTCCAAGTCTGTCGCCATTAACAAAGACAAGGATTCATAGCGAATTCTGCCAATTCATAATTAAGATTTCAAGCCAAAGAGAAGATCAAGCTTCAACAAGTAAAATGTATTACGTAATGGAGGAAAGTCCAGTAGTACAAACCAAGCTATTCTCTCTGTCATTGTGATGTAAAATAGTTTTCGTTTTATTTTAGGAAAATTGACAGGAAAAATATGCTTATTATCACTATATGACATCATAAGGGCCATCATATATTTCGAACTGTCAAAGCCCTGGTCTGATTCCAAAACGTTCAAAGGAAATAAAGGGCGGGAATAACATATCTATCTATATATAACAAAAAAGAAAATGGGTGTATAAAAATGATACAGTTTACAGAATAAATGATCAGACTACGACCTTTTGGTTGCAGTATAGGATATTAATGAAAAAAACACACACACACACGCAGTATCTGATAAAGGATAAGAAATGACACAATGCAGCTACATGAAATATAAAGTGCCCTCTTATGATGCATAAAGAAGTTGAAACTAAGGCCAGAAAAAGAAATTCACATTCGATAACAATTTCGACGCTTGCCTTTACAACCTGCACACTCGCAGTCCTTCGGCCTATTAGTCTTCATCACCCCTTTTCGTTTCCTATTCCTACAAACCATGAAGGTTGCTTGTATAGCTACCAGGATAACCAGTGCTGCAATACCAGCAATTATTATATAAATGGTTATATCGTCTAGACGCCGACTAGGTTTTGATGCTAAGAAAAAAAGAAAAAAAAAAGTTTGAAAATTACAATAAATAAATTATTTTTTGTTTGTTTTTTCATAAAACAATGCCCCCAAGCATGAGTACAAAACAAAATTATTATAACCAAGCCTTGCATGGCCTGCTGGTTAGGGCGCTGAACTCGCAATCTGTAGGTCGTTGGTTCGAATCCTCGTCACTGAACATGCTCGCTTTTTCAGCCGTGAGGACATTATAATGTGACGGTCAATCACACTATTCGTTGGAGAAAAAAAGCAGCCCAAGAGTTGTTGGTGGGTGATATTTACTAGCTGCCTTCCCTCCAGTCTATCACTGCTAAATTAGGGACGGCTAACGCAGAAAGTCCTCTTGTAGTTTTGCGCAAAATTTAACAAAAACCAACTTATTACAAACAACAAATGTTATTTCAAAGTATCAATATAACCTCATCATAAAATAATACTTGCGATAATAATATTAAAATTTATTTTATTGGCAATTGTGTTTTAATAAGGAAAGTACACTAACAAAAAAAAATGTTTTATTAAAATATCACAATATTTCGGGCACATGATATTTTCCAGGTGATTTGTTTTGTGAATCATATAATACGGTTTTAAGATCCAGTTTGTATTTTATTTTCTTATAATAATTAGGTAATTAGGAATTATAAAGGAATGATAACTTGTGGGGATCTGTTACAAGTGACAATATATCAGGCAATTAATTAGTTTTCTTATGAACGATAACAGTGAGTTTTAAGTTTTTCAATTTAAGCTAATAGTGATTATTCTAACAATGTATGGTGTTTTATCGTGACAACAAAGTTTACGTTGTTTAGAAAGTTATTTTTTGGGAGCTAGGCACCTGGAATTTTTTTTTTTTTTAATTTTTGTGAAAGCACTTTGATCTTTCTGGAATAGGGAATCTTTCTGCTGCTTCGTTTACTCTGTCTAGTAGCTGCTGGGGAGTTTATTTACGACTGAGTAAAAGCAGTAATTCATTTATGTATAACTTGCAGTTGTCAGTTGGGACCAAGGAGCAGCGTGGCCTAGTAGTTGGTTCTTTGGTAAAGGTTGCGGGTTCCAAGACTACTCGTGACACGTGTCCTTTTCTAACACTCATTGGACGTTATGTTGAATCTTATTAAATGTGATTCTCCCGTTTTAGGAGTTCATGTCAAAGGTCGTTCTTGATGTATTTCTTTTCCAAGATGATGAGGACGTGATAAACGTCGAAACATATAGATTCCACATTTTAGAAATGTTGTTAATTGTGTTATTTATTTATTATTGTATCTGAATGTCAGAACACAACTACACTAATTAGTTACCGACTTTTAAATTCTTACAATGACTCTTGGCTTTCAATCAAACTTAACCTATTTTACCTCTCATCCTCACTAATATATTGTAACATTAATGATTTCTCTTCAGATGATACATAATTTGTTTTATCAGGATTTTATCTTTCCTTAGCGAAAACAAAAACTGGCTTGAGTTGGAGTTATCTCTTTAAAAAATACAAAATTTAAGTTTATCAGCCAAATTTTTAAGACATAATTACGAGAGATAAACAACAATTATATATTTTACTAAACAAGACAAAACGTACAGAGAACTATACAAAATATAAACACAACAACAACATGTTCTTTTTAGTTATCTAGTCTATTCTACAATCTCTTGAATAGTCTTGTAAACAACTCGGATTGAGTATATGGAATACTTAGATGGGCAGATATACAAAGACTGAACAAACAAACCACGAAAGTTATTTAGGTAATTATTACAAATGTAAATGTAGAACTAGCCTGAAACTTTGATTGTTTTTGTTTTTTTTTGCTCAAAATTTATAATGCTGATTACTATGAGACTGATGTGTGTGTGAGGGTAGTTAGGGGAGGGGGCGGTCGACAGATGTAGATTGTTGAACCGAGAAGCAAACTGAAGTGTTAGCAGTTCTGTCTGAATCAACAAGCGCAGTCTTAGACTAATGTTTGTATTAATAAACGTCATTAATACAACAGTGCACTGTATTAGATAAGTATCGTTACATGTACTATGATAATGATGACTAACCAATGCAAAAAGGCTTTAGGACTGCAGTGTAACAAACGAAACAGTGACGATAATTTGTTAATAAAGTTAAAATTAAAGAACAGGGTGACAGATAATTGCATTGGAAACGGGTTTTGTTTGTTTGTTTCTTTTGTCGAATTTCGCGCAAAGGTACTCGTGATAGACTACACGTAAGGCGGCTTATCAACACCACCCATCGCTAACTTTTGAGCAACTCTTTTACCAACGGATACTGGGATTGACTACTACATTATAACGCCCCACGGTCTAAATGGTGAGCATGTTCGGAGATGGGATCCGAACCCGCGACCCGTACATTGCGATTCGAGTGTCCAAACCACCAGGACCATTGGAAACGGAAAGAAGAAGTTTCGCTCCTGATATGACACTGGACTTTCGAAACGTCGTCTTCTGTCACATCACGGTGAAACCTGTTAAACTATCATAAATGTGAAGCCTGTAAAAATATCCTAAATAAGAAGTCTGTAGAAATATCCTATATACGAAGCCTGTTAAACTATCCTAAGTAGGAAGTCTGTTAAACTATCCTAACTGGGAAGCCTGTTAAAATATCCTAAATAAGAAGCTTGTTAAACTATCCTAAATGGAAAGCCTGTTAAACTATCCTAAATGGAAAGCATGTTAAACTATCCTAAATGGAAAGCATGTTAAACTATCCTAAATGGGTTCTTCATAAATTAATGATTTGTCATTCTAGACTCGGTATGTTTGAAAGATTTCGTTTTAAGTTTGGATATAAAACATAATTGGACTGAACAATATTGACTTTATAATGACAGCGCTTAACTGTACCTACCTTCTACTCCATCTGGTCCAACTTCTACAACTGAAAGTAAAAAAATAAACAAAAAAACCTGTTAAACATATTGTTATGCTTTACTTAGTTATAATCTAAAATAAACACCACATGAGACAAATACACCAAAATCGCACACTGGTACCACATGAGACAAATACATCGAAATCACACATTGATACCACATGAGACAAATACATCAATATCACACATTGATACCACATGAGACAAATACATCAATATCACACATTAATATCATATGAGACAAATACACCAAAATCACACATTGATATCATATGAGACAAATACATCAATATCACACATTAATATCATATGAGACAAATACACCAAAATCACACATTGATATCATATGAGACAAATACACCGAAATCATACACTAATATTACATGAGACAAATACACCGAAATCGCATACTGACTACTGAATTACGAACATTATTAGAGCGGTTTACAAAGCGGTAAAAATGCATTATGTGAATGTTTTACCAAACTGTAAAAATAATCATCTAAATGTTGCACAAAACTATGAAAACATTATCTGACTACTGTATAAAACTACAAGAAATATTTATTCATTGGCATCAAATATACTAGCTGAACGGGGTCACATCTATTAAACTCAGGGGGATCATGGGGGGGGTGTCAGAGGTTGCGAACTAGCCCTCTTTTGGACCACTAATAAACATTAATTTCACGACCAGCCATATCCTTTTTCTGGTTAACAGCGACACTTATATTCTTAACACAACCATAACGTATCTAAACGTACTGTACGGCCAGCGGTTCTGTTTCTCAATACAGCGTGAACGGGCTAGCATCACCCGTCTTACACCTTATTGACCAGGCAAACTTACGTTTTCAGAAGGCTGTGACTGTTTGTTTACACCTACGTACTCTCCTGGTCAGTACGATATGATATGGTACTTAAACTGAAGGATTCAAATAACAGTGTGTCTACGGTATATAATAAGTTGTTGTTGTTTGTTATTAAGCATAAAGCTACACAAAGGACTATCTGTACTCTACTCATCACGGGTATCGAAACCCGATTTCGAGAGACACAAGTCTGCAGACATACCACTGTGCCACTGGGGGGGGGCGGTAAAATAAGTATCAAAATGGATATGTATGCGTATAATTATGACGTACACATAAACTTTAATTAATTAATGAGTAGATCATATCTAATTTATCTGTAAATCTTGGATGAATATCTATTTCTGCATGATTTATTAATTATCGAGTTATCGTCACACAACTCGTAATACAAATCTTGGCCACACTTATGGATCTATTGATGTTAGTGTTATTATGAAGTGATGAAAACAATTTCACATTTTATTTGATTTTTTAATTCGACAAATCAACAAAAAATGGTTTTGATTTGGACGTACTACGAGTTTTAAAGTTGTCACCTTTAGACAGTTTTTACAATTTTATGTTATTCCCCCAGGGTAATAACGACACCGTGAGGTTATGGCTACAGGTAAAAATATTAAAACGGAACCAAACAGTAAATGTTATTATAACAACAACAATACATTATCTTCTCAAGGTTTCCTGCCCCACGGTGGCTCAGCGGTAAGTTTTAGGACTTCGCTTAAAATATAGTTTCGATACCCACGTTGGGCAGAGTACAAGGTAGCCTATAGTATAGCTTTATTCCAACAATATACAACTAACATCTCCTCAAGATTCAATGCTCCATTATGATTCAGTGGTACATCTTGAGGTTATAACGCTTAAAATAGGGCTTCGATACCCTTGTTGGGCAGCGCACAGATAGCCCAACGGTTAGCTTTGTGCTCGATAACAAAAACAAAACAAATACCAAGGTTCCTTCCCTACCGGAGGAAGGTTGAATAACGAGATAAGCAGGGTCAACCTCCAGATCACCAACAAATCCTTTGCTGACGGTGTTGTTGAGCTTGGTGGTTAAAGCTGACATGTGGTGGGCAACGAGATCCTCATCAGAAGGTGTAACTCCTTCAGCTGGGGTCTCCTCTAGCATGACGATCATCATCTTTACCAAAACTGTGTCGTTTTCTGCTTCGACGCTGTTAACAGCATTATTACACTATATTATCCACATAAAATGTTTAAGAAAGTCACAAAATTTCACGGGAAAACTAATCACAACCTATGTTGTTTTTACATTCCTCGTAAAAAAACAAAAACACACACATAAACAAACAAAAATACAACAACAAACAAGTTACATGACAGAGTCCTTATTACGTATGATTCTTTTATGATATGTATGATATATGTTCAAACTTGTTTTGAATTACACAGGCCTGCAAAGTTAAACTTTATAGAAGTTGTCTTGGTTTTAATAACGAATTTTCCATAATTCAGTTACGCAATTTCGAAAATGATATTTTTTTTTCTATCGTGTAAGGATTTTTTACAAATCGAGAAGAAAAAACTCTTACTTAGATCAAATTTACAACAAATATAACATACTATGTTTGGGTCATTTACACAACCTCTTATTGCGATAGCGATGAATAAATAATAATGAAAAGAAAAAAATAATGTCAAAGTGCACGCACAAACAAATACTATCCAGAAATGGCACGTCATGCGACCGTTAACCGTTTATATACTAGCGGTGTGTTTCTGGTGGGCTCTAGAACGATCGATAAGACTATCACGTCGCGATTGGTCTAGAGAAATCTATAGACAGTGGTTGTCAACATCTTAAGCATAACAAAATGTGACCCGATTTCAATGAAATTATTCCCTTATGTAAAAGTACATATGATGTTTTGTGGAAAATCTGTACGTGATGGAGAAAAATGGATATCATTTTCAAATTTAGCGTACCATGGGATATAAAATTTCAAGACAATAAAAGCATCACAGGCTTGTGTTATCGAAATGTTTTTCTTTAAAAACAAAAACAAAGAGTGAACTAAGCAATAATTAATTGAATTCATAAAGAACAGTACAAGGAAAATTTAAAATATAGTAGTATTCACAATTATAGATATGGGACTCACTTTTTTAGATCAACAGCTTTAACCTCCTTAAATCCGTCTATACTCGTCAGTTCCGAGGACACCTGTACGGACAAAGGTACGGATTTGTGGTTTGTGTCTATTAGTTCAAGTATTCAAATAGGCTTAATGTGCCAAATATTTCATGCAACTATAAGACCTACAAAAATAAAAGAATTAGAATAACACAATCGCGAAAAAAACGTTCAGTTTTTATTTATTCTTCATGGTCATGTTTTCAGCATCAGAGGTCGCTGTTTTAAGTATTCAAAGCAAACACTTTTCATTAAATCCCAACATCAGGCCAGCTTGGATTACAAATTGTAGAATCAGAGGTTACACACATCTCCTACATAGGACGTTTTCTTAGCTTAGATCAATATTCTAACTTACTACAAGTAGCTCCATCTATAAATAATAATGACCACACACTAAAGAGGGTTGAGTTCGTTATACTAAAACGATTTTGAATGTGCAAATCAGCAAGTCAAGTGACAACCACAGCCCATATAAAGTTGCATGGTACAGTATATATCAAAACTATATTATGACATCATTTAGCATTTCGTAGGTAATGTGATGCCACTAACATTTAATCGCTCTTGGGGAGAGTATGTAACAACCCTTTCCGCCACAAAGTATTAATACCCTTAGATCATACAAATGTGATCATATTGAGGATTTAAAATTTATCAGTGTTTGATGACACTGGGAAACAAAGGAATATGGATCAACCTGAGGTAATCAGAATAATCCAGAAAAAAGACCTGCAACAAACAGTACCTCAGATGTTGTAAGGAAAGTGTGAAATCTTGTTACAAAGGTCAGTGGCAAAAAGCGTCCACGTGTCCAAGGTATCAGTATCCACTACAATCAAGAAGGATTTCCACCTAGAAACAAGGCCAACAGGATAATATGTCACCAAGATTAGCCTTCCAGTCATACCTCTCATTCAAACATCACATACTTCAAGCAGCTTGAGAACTAAACGGGTATTCATGCTATTCCATAAGAATACATACCAGTTAAGTCACCAGATGTAGCGCCTATAAATTTCTGTGCGATCAGAATGTTGAAACGGGCGATGGAAAACCGTCGTATTCAAATACTATATAGAATTCAATCATGCAGGAGTGTTGTGCTTTGGACATTACAACCTTACGATGGATTAGTTTACAATGGGGACAACGCTGCAAGGCTGTTATCAAGATGCACTATCGTCAGATGGAGTATTATCGAACGTGGCGACATGAGCTATAACGGCTTGATGAGGCTCCAAAATCGTTTTAATGTAACGTGCTCAACCTCGGTATAAAACAGTGTACATTTTCCGTGTAACTACATTAAAGGTTATTAAAATATGACATTGTATTTGGTCATAAAAAGAATAGTTCAAAGGTTAGTGCAATGTTATATAATTAAACTGCCAATTCAAAGCAATAAAAATATATGAGCCTTAATAAAAACCGTGAATTACAGGATTTGTCACAAATCAAAAGAGGGAAACAAAGATTTGTCTTTAAAATAAATGGTGAAACAAACTCAAGGTTATGCTTAATGTAAATAATATTGTATTTCTATAAAACTTAATTATCTTGTACTCGTTCCTATTATCGATGTGTAAGATGGTGAAATCAAAAGGTTTTTATTTCTTATAGTTTTTTTTTCAGCAGTTTGAATTTTAGGATTACAAGCACTCAAGCTTACCGCTCATCATCGAATAAGGGGAGCGAGGATATAACTAGATCATTACCTAAAATAAACTATTCACGAGTAATTTTTTCAGTGATGCTGTTGCTTTTTGATTTAGTGCAGGTATTGAGCATCAAAGTTTAGCGACATAATACGCTGATCCAGTGAGATAAGGGGAGTAATCCCGCACTACTTATATTAACGTGCTCAAATCAGCCTTTAATAGATCTATAGTGGTTAAGGTATAGCTAAATATATATAAAGAATTTGATGAATGTTAGTGAACTGTTTGTGAATAAATATGGATTTTTATATATATCTTTAATAAACATATATGGCTCAGCGGCAAGTCTGAAGGCTTATAACTTTAAAAACCGGATTTAGATACCTGTAGTGAACACAGCACATATAGCCCATACTGTAGCTTTGTGCTTAACAAAGAAACAAACAAATCTATAAGGTTGGGTTAAATATCTTTACCTAACGTGACAAGTGCATATAAACATTTGTTGATCGTTTTTTTTTTTGTTGTTGTTGTTTTTTCAGTTTCTGAGCCCAGGCTTATGTGGTAAAGAATCGGACTTGTTCTTGAAATAAAACAACCAGAAATGTAATGGGTTTTCCAGTGAAAGTTTTCAAATCTGGCTTTTATTATATTGTATTGTATTTGAGATGTTTCTGGGCATGGTCTCAAGTGCCCAACGAAGGCTGCTCGACTGTCGGAACAATGCATTCTAATCATCATAAGTAAGAACATAAGAACAATGTATTAAATTATCTATATTCATTATATGTTAATTTTAGACTTGATCTATGCAAGAAGGTTGTTTTGATCAAAAGTTAAAACCAATTAACCACTCACCTCAGCTAGTCTTGAATCACGTAATTAAACATGAAGTAACTCCCGTTTAATCTATTATCCTTGATATTTTACAAAACTAAAAACAATATGAACATACAATAACAATGGAGAATTGAAAGAAACAAACACGTAATAAGTTCAACAATATTTGGTTATGATAATTCATAAGCTCCGTTAGAATTGAATAAATACAACTAACATATTGTTTATGTAAAAGTTATACCAATTCATGAGTTTGTTGATGCTGTTCTACTTAAATGGTTTCATATAAGTGATTATTCAACACACAAAAAAAGAAAAACTTGAGGAAATGACGTAACAGGAAGTGACAAAAGAAAAAACTTGAGGAAATGACGTGACAGGAAGTGACATAACATATCTACACACAGAACTAAGCAACTCGAAGGAAACTAACATTGTTTAAAAGATACCCCTGAAGTTTACGATATTCTTCCGAGTCCTCCTCTTCTAACTCGATTTTCCAAGCTCGTGGCAGTTTCAGTTCCACATTGTACTCAGCCTTACGATGGACAATAGCGGTGGGCGTAGTTTCATAAATCCTGGTGGTACTTGTACTAGGAGTTGTGGATGGACCAGAGGAACCTACTGGTGGATACATAATTTGAGAATTAGGATTAAGATATAAACGTTCATGAATAGTGATGGTTCTAAAATTAACTTTTCCAACTGCTTACGTATTTCTATATTTGATCACCGTACTAGCAAGTACAAATTTTGTAAGGTTACCTTATCAACTCTCTCCTACAAGCCCCCAGTGGCACAACGGTATGTCTGCGGACTTACAACGCTAGAAACCGGGTATCGATACCCGTGGTGGGCAGAGCAGTGTGTAGCTTTGTGCATAACTTCAAACAAAGAAACAAACTCTCCTACAAGAATGTTTAATCTTCATGGGGTTAAATCATCAGCACTACCGAAACTAGGCTTAATTCAACAGCACAGTATAAGCAAGTACAAACTAGGCCTAACTCATCATCACCATCAAACTAGCAAATATAAACTAGGCTTAACTCAACGGCACAGTATAAGCAAGTACAAACTACGCCTAACTCATCGGCACTGCCGTACTGGCGAGTATAAATCAGACTATTCTAGTATGGCTGAGGTAGTCTAAAAAGTACAAAACTGAAAAACAAATACCCACAGCACGATTCGTATCTGTTTCATTGTTCATTTTCAACTGTGTGTACAGAGTACCTTACCTTAAAAATAAATGTTCGTAAATAATTATTTTCAAAGGAAATCCAAGTATTTTATCAGTGGAACATCACCTCAGTTCCATTAGATACACAAGACTATTTAAGTTAATGCGAGTATTATGATTTAGATGGTTTAAGTATAGCGCAAGTGATAAATTTATATATATTTTTAGAAGTGATAGTTTATCGCAGGTTTGTTTACTTACCTGTGTACGAATCATAAGTTGTGTAGTTAAACTGTTGTAGTTTTACGTCATGTTACTCGAATCTTCTGATTTTTTTTTCTCGTTGCTTTAATTGAGCTTTGTTGTATCATAATGTCTAGTAGTGTGTGTGGAATGTTCGAGGCTGCTGTCGTTAAGTTAGTTAGTTAGACAGATAGATAGTTCTAGGCGTGTTTGTGAGTTTAGCCATAAAGAGCATATAGTGGTGATTTTTAAAGTGAATTATCATAGATTGTATTGTAATAACAGAGTAGAGGAGAATAATTAGTCTTGTCAATTGTGTTTTAAAGTAAGCGAAAAAACCTGCGTGGACTTTTGAGGAAAATAGACTCTTTAAAGCTTTGGATACAACTGTGATAACCAACAGTATACCGAACATTTGTATATATACGTTTGACTGGTTTTAATATATTATTTTAAAACAAGTGGACTGTGTGCCGTGTGTTTATTTTTGAAATTTACCACCAAGTCACAGACACCTACTGTAAAGAATTCTGCCCATAAAAACATAAAGACCTGACAAGTACTATTGCACCTTTTGTTTTCTCGAAACCAGGTTCATTGGTGGGTTCAGATTCTGATTTTACATCTGGTTCACTGGATGGTTCAGGTTCAGATTTTGCATTAGGTTCACTGGTTGGTTCAGGTTCTGACTTGGCATCTGGCTTGCTGCTTGGTTCAGGTTCTGATATTGTGTCTGGTTCACTGCTAGACCCTGAATCAGTTATATATATCTTTTATCATAACATTACTCAGAAGCAAACAGAATAAGCTAGAAAAACTACTTTTCATGTTACTCCAACGAATTCACTGATATAACACGTATATCTGTGTATATATAACAATTGTGGAGAGGAGTTTTAAAGTTCTACATCAGAATATATATATATTACACTATACAATGACACTTTGCTAAACGTTTGGCAAAGAACAGCCAGAATTCAAATCAATATAATAGAATTACAAAAACAGAAAAGAAAAACATTCTGAAAATGTATATATCTTTAAACATGTTGTGTCCTTTATTTGTCAGGTAAAACAAAACATTAGTTTTCAGTTTTTACAAATCAGACACGGATACATTCTTGCTCAGGAACACAACCTACGAATACACTCACCTACATAAAATTTCTGACTAGATACCACAGGTATTTGTTCATGAAACTGAATTTTGCGACTATCGCCGTCATAATTTCCACCTTTTACAGGAAATAAGAAGTACAAGCCGTCCTTTGAAGTAAAATCGAGATCTTGGGAGTTGTCTCCTGTCTTTCTTTTCCTACTAAATCGCAGCGTAACCTTGCCGTCGTTTATCTCGCCAGAGAAATTTTTAACATCCTGGCTGTCGTCATACTGTGGATGTTCGTAGCCAGTTAACCATCTGGAGTGAAAAGTCGTTTCGTGTTTAAATTTTTAAGGAAATAAATTAAAAATGAGCTTGTCATTGGGAGATGTAGATCTTAGAGAAATCTATTGAACTGATAACTACTACTCAGTCATATCAGATTAACTCTGTTTATGCTTATGCTTATCATACAGTGTGTATTATTATTTTAAGTTATTAAAAATGATATACATACATATACTAAACTTCAGTTTTTGTTCACAGATACATATATCATATTTTCTACTTTTGCCCGATCGTTTTCCACTGTCTTTCAGTAAATTAATTAATCCTTGTTCATAGCTTTGTCTACTCTATTTCAAACTCATTCTTAACCCTTATACATAACTTTGGTAACTCTGAACTTTACTTATCAGTAATCCAATTTATCGCTTAATTTTACATTTTATTGTACTGATCATGAATTGATATACATGACTTTTTCTTGTTCTAAAAATTAACCTTAGTTTATAATTGTGTTCAGTCAACAATCACTTCCTCATTATTGAATCAGCGCGCATGACTGTTAAGTTGCTGTCTCATTCATAAAATCACCTGCGAAAACGTGCGCTGGCAATCAAAGTCCTTCTGTAAATAAAGAGGAAATATCTTTAGGGTTAGTCACTATCACTACAAAACTACACGAGGCTTAAGATCAGAGCACCTTATAGTAGAGTAGAATTGAAACGAAAGAAATACTTACGCATCAATGACATTCACTTGGCCGATTTCATTCACCCACCCTATCACGGCGTCACTGTTGGGCTGTTCAAAGAAAAGTTTTAACCTGAACTTTAAAATAATAATCGCACAGCAGAAATAATCTAATTGACAGTCTTACTTGTTTTTGTTTTTTTAATTACACCTTTCTGTTTTATTTAAACAGTGTTATTGGTTCATTACTGTTGCTATGTTTTACTTTTAGCGCAAAGCCACACAATGTACTATCTCACTCTGTTAATCGCGGGGAATCAATCATTGGATTTTATACTTGTAACTTACTGATGATTTTCCGGAGGACTTTACTGGTTTTTATTCATTATTCCAACTATTCATATGTATCATGTCAAAATCATTTTATTCATGCTATCTTTTTACGTTGATGTATCATACGAACACTTAATTTTCATTACGGAATACTTACAATACCTCATTGTCATGACTTTGATTATGGAGTATTTGTGATACCTCATTGGCATGGAAGCTTTCCATGCTCAAAATCAAATAAACGTGCTTGTGTAAACCACGGCGATAAATTCATAAATATCACCTGTTGGATACGCACTCACTCATTGGCTAATGTATTAGGAATCCCAACCTAATAACGTGTTGGACCACGAAAACCTTTATTACAGCCTCGATACAATGTGATACGGACTTCACTAGTGTTTTGAAGATAACTCCTTCAATTTCCGACCATTTTGTCATCAATACCGCCTCCAATCCCGGTACAGTTGTCGATAATGGGCTATGTCCCCCGATATCTCTTATATCAGGGGACTATGCAGCCCATGGTAGATGTTAGAAGTCTGTATAACGCTCAGTGAACCGATCACAAAAATTCTAACTGTCTGGCTAGTTGCTTCATCATCTTAGAAATAACCAACTATGTTTGGTAAAAGTAGAGCATTAGGGGATGTACATGGTCAGCTAGGGTCAAATATTTACTAGTAATATATGGTTATCCTGATAAATCAGGAGACCTAGACTATGCGCCCCACAACATTACACCACCTCCAAAACCTTGTACATTGGAGACAATGCAAGATGGGTTAACGATTTTTATTGCATTGTCGCCACACGCTAACCCTACTATCATTACAGAACAATTTAATGCGTAATTTATTTGACCACATTACACATTTCCAATGGACAATGATCCAATTCTGATTATCTAGATAAAGAGATACGTTTTTTTTTCTCGGTCGGTTACGAGTTCACACACACCTCCGGCAGCTTGTATTGTCAGAACAATGTAAACATGATCAAGAACCTCGTGTAACCTTTCCTTGTGTTAGGTTCACACACACACCTCCGGTAGCTTGTATTGTCAGAACAATGTTAACATGATCAAGAATCTCATGCAGTCTTTCCTTGTGTTAGGTTTAGTTTCAGAAAGAATAGCTGAAATACATCTCACCAAAAATACACCACATGCTTCTAGTCATTCATTTGTTACAGTTTGTGCTCTGAGCATTAAGGCTATTTTCACATTTGTAATTGATTCGTTGGTTTTGGTAGTTGTGTGAAGCTATATAAGGGCAATCTGCGCTGGCCGTACCTAATTTTAAGCCGACAGACTAGAGAGAAGGCAGTTGGTCAATAGCACCACTGTCAACTCTTGGGTTACTCTAACCAAATAATGTCAATCTTATAATGCATCCACAGCCAGAAAGCACAGAACACGAATTTCCGGCAACTGGACTTGATCCTCGAATTCACAGTTCTGCACGCTGAACACTAGGCCATGCTCATCCAGTTTGAAAATGATATAAACAAATTTGGTTCAGCAATGCCCTTTACACGGTATGATCATAGATATTCGAATCTGACCACTACTGAAGCCTGTTCAATAGTTGTTGTTTTTTTCTCGGTCGGTTACGAGTAGTTGGTTGTCACAGTTTTTCGTAGTAATAGAAGTGTTTTGTACAGTTGTAGGATCTGATGGTTGATGCCTGTGAACTGAAACGTCTTTAATAACAACACTTCTGCTAAACGGACACGACTATCACCCTCCTTTGAAAATCGGAATTATCCTTGCTCTTACTCATTGCCTTGCCGACTAACTTAATGTGACTACATCTCCGCACTTAAAAAGCTCAGTCTCCTGATGCATCATAAGATCAGTCTATTTCGCGTAAACAAATAAATAGATATTATTACAAGTTACAGCTTTTACAGTAAGAAAGATATATTTTTACTGTAAAAGCTGTAACTTGTAATAAAATATACGTAGTCAGTAAATAAACAAAAACGAGACTATTAAATAAATAGTTGTTCTTAACTTTGTTTAACGGAAACTGGAGTTTATTATGAAACCCATATCTCCAGAATGTAACTTTATTAGCTCAATATTTTGCAATTACAGCTTCGTCAGGAGTTATCGATATTCTTACAAGTTCACTAATCCAGTTAAGTCTAAATTGGGTCCAATTTAAGTTTAACTGGATTAGTGAACTTGTGGAAAAATAGTTTTGTTTATAATTAAGCCCAAAGCTACACAATGAGTTATTTGTGCTCTGCCCACCATAGATATCGAAACCAGGTTTCTAGCGTTGTAAGTCTGAAGACATGCCACTGCTGAGAGGCAAACTTGTAGGATATCGATAGCTCATGACATGGGTCGTGATTTTATTTACGTTTATAGATATATTAAATAACTAGATTGTTATAGAAATATATGTTGCTCATCCGAATGAAGTATAATCAGTGTACTTTAAAATGTGGAAAACATTTTGTTACGAAATTAATTGCACTTCAGCATTTTTGAATTTTATTTTTTTTAGTTTGAATTATCGATATCTTTGAGTAAAATAATTGTAAACTATTACCATTTTGGGATTCTTCGAAAAACCAACACCTGTCCACTTGTCACCATTAGAGCTGTGAATGACGAAGTGGATATCATCAGTATCAGTTTCCATGTTCCATTTAATGTGATATTGACAACTCTGCTCTATACAGTTGTGAGGATATTTCCACTCGCCACTAGGTGACGCAATGGTCGCTGCAGAGGGTTGACTTGTTCCATCTATAATTACAGAATAATATATACAATATATATATATATATTACTATACTAACAGTTCTTAACTCGAGGAAATGGATTTGAAATTTTGTAAACCAATATGTATACCTTGACAGGAACACCTTACGTCAGTTTTTTTGTATAAGGGTAGGATACATCTGTTGGTTCCCACACCTACTGGTATACGGAGTGAGCGAGCAGATGTATGTATTTTAAAATGGCGTCCCTATTCAAGGTCTTACCTGATGTACTTCAAATAGCTATTCTTTTGGTGAAGTTTGGTATAGAAAAGTGTCAGCACTTGCTCCCCGTGCTATTGTTCTATTTGGTGCACTTATAACTATGGTAAGTCTGTTTGTTATACAGCTAAGAACTTTCAACAACGTCAGTCAGTCAGTGAGATTGAGAAATTTGTGATTTTATGAATTTTTTTTTGTATCTGCTCTGTTGACTTTCTAAAGTGGTTCTATAGATTGTAATTTTGTGGTTTCTTTATCATCTAAAGGTGACTCTCAAATACGTTTAAGCATTTATTATTTGGTTGTTAAAGGTTTAAACGAGTAAATAAATTGTATTGCATGTATTGTGTATCCGTTCCATTCCTACTATAAGTACTGCTGTACTTATGATGATATTATTATTATTATTATTAGAATTTAGACAATTTTTCGAAAGTTTAGAAAGCTTTAATTACGAATAATATAGGTCTCTGGAATGATTACGAATATGCCTCAAGATGTTATTGGCTTATGCCCCTAATATAACATTGTACACATACTATTGTTTATGTAATATAATAACCTGAATGAACACTAAGCCTACACGTGTAATTGCTTACAAGTTCATTTTTAGGAACTATGACCCTTCGGAATATCGGACTATAGCTTATAAGATACAGTTATTGACAAAGCAATTAAAAACTTTACATACTTTGACAGTTAGTACAAAAGATGTTAGTGATAGTTTATACAGGGAATTCTAAAGTTACATTATTTGTAAGTACTTCACTTTTAAACGTTTATCACTTTGTAACCAAATTAAATTCTAAGCTTCAATGCAAATGTCATTCAGATTTGCAGAAAAAAGTTTTAAATTAAATAATACAACTGTTATTAATTTATCTATATTATTGTGTTTTGTTAAACTAACTTCAGTTTATCACTTTGAACACAATTCTTTGCCAAATCAATATATTTTTAATACACAGTTCAGTTGGTAGGAACGATGCTTATGTGTTACAATGTAAACTTGTCAGTCACAATACACAGGAACTACATAAGCTTATTCAAACCCTTAGGTACTTACAGAACTGGTTCCTCTTACCGAAAAAGTTCAGAGTAAGCTTTCCCCGCTGTTTTCCATGTCCGTGATATTTAATCTCATCAGGTCTGTAGAAATCTGTTATCTTGGCGTTACCGGCTTCAATTCCTGTTTTAGGCTGGTGGATGTACTTTCCAGGCTCTTGACCTTTGGCCCAGATAATGTTCATTAAACTGTTCTCAATGGTGTGGTCAGTGAGTTCTTTTGCTGGAAAAGGTGAAATTAGATATTTTAGGTGCAAGTCAGTTCATTGAGTATTATACGCCAAAAGTACATGATGAAGGAATGGAACTAGTGGGCCTAAAATTAGTGATAAAAATGCTAGGCCTAATATTTTTATAAAAAGGCACTATATCACAGATTTAACATCCTTGGTTTGAAACATGTAATGAACTGAGAGGAATGTGAAAAATGCATTTCTGCGTTATTCTATCACTAATATAATATTGTGCTTACTGAATAGCTCATTTCGTTTAATTTTCTTAAAGTTTCTTTTTGTTGTTGTTGTTTACAACAGACAATGCCGTATAACGTAACAATTCATAACTCGGTATTTAAATCATGGTGGATAAAACTCCTATAAACATTTGACATTTCTTAAGTGTATAATACTCAGATGGATATAAACAATTCTACTTCTGCTAAATAAAATGCAAAAAAGTGTTGGTACGAGTTTTAACTGCCTAGCAGGTCACAGCAGCTGATAATGTTTCACCTGGATAATCTCTTCAGTTCAAGCTTTTACACAGTACTGGCCTAACATAAACCCTTCAATTCTTGTTTTTACACAGTACTGGCCTAACATAAGCTCTTCAATTCAAGCTTTTACATAGTACTGGCCTAACATAAGCTCTTCAATTCAAGCTTTTACATAGTACTGCCTAACATAAGCTCTTCAATTCAAGTTTTACATAGTACTGGCCTAACATAAGCTCTTCAGTTCAAGATTTTACACAGTACTGGCCTAACATAAGCTCTTCAGTTCAAGCTTTTACACAGTACTGGCCTAACATAAGCTCTTCAGTTCAAGGTTTTACATATTGCTGACCTAACATAAGCTCTTCAGTTCAAGCTTTTACATAGTACCAGCCCAAGTAACGAAAATGAAACTAAATTGCTCGAATATTCTTTGATCTGTCTCATGTTGCTAAGTTCATTCAATTTCTGGAAGACTGCACCCTCATGAGAAGCTTTAATGAGGAGCCGTGTACCTCTCATAAGAAGTTATCTGCCTCTCATGAAAAGCTGTGTACCCATACTAAGCAGCCATGATAGAGACAAGTATCTACCAAGTACAACAAAAAGACATTTATTGTTAATATAAGTACGTGACAAGTGTTCTACTACGTTAAACTTTACCTGCAAGAAAGAACTACACTTCGTGTTACCTTTTATTTTTTTTCGGAATAAAACTGTGGTCACTCCATTGTCCTCAGCTCCTACTGCAGCAGTCAAACTATCTGTTCCACCATAGTAAGAATCAACACGAGGTGTCGATCTGTCGCGGGTGTAATAGTCAAAGATACGACTAGCCTTTCCTCGAACAACCCCCATTACAATATCTGTACAATCCATGGCGTGAAATTCATGACGAGGGGTGTAGGAAGACGTTTGTGGATACGTACTAGATTTCTCTGATGGACTTGGTTTGCTCTTCGATGGTTCTGCAGAAACGTTCGGTTCCACAGATGCTTCCGGTTCAGTAAGTTGTTGAGCCCCACGTTTGAAACGGCCCCCAGAATAAAAATTGCGTCTGTCTGGGGCTTTCTGAGGACTGTCCACTAGTGTGATGCCAATTAAATTACCATTTTCATCAATAATGTGTTTGTAGTTTTGTTGCTCGGAATCTCCGGATGCTGGGAAACCAAAGCCGTGGTCATTCAACGAAGCTTGTGATGGTGGAAAGTAATAGGGTGGACCACCAAAAGGCGCTGAAGGTAAAGGGCCTGGAGTGGTGTTTGCTCTTGGCCCCTTGTTGATGTTTGAAGATGTGGCTTGTTTAGAAGTGTCCTGATTATTGTTTTCTCGGGTCTTGTGTGTGTCATGGGTGTTGTGATTTTGTGCATCTTCTTCAGGAACCTGTTCGGAAGTTGGTTCAGCAACAGGCTCCTCTATACGTTTTTCTCCATTTATAAGGTTCGTTTTCTTGCCTGTTTCTGACTCGAGTGATGATGTACCGCGACGATCTCTGATCAGAGGAAACGCCTTACAGCTAGATTCAATACCTTGAGGTCTCCATCCAAGAGCTACAAAACTTGTACCACTAACTTTGAGAACAGCTTCAATCTCTCCAGTTTCCTTAATAGCGAAATTAAAACAAATTCAGTGGAAAACAACAACAAAAAACAGCTATTATACTTGACGATCTAAAGAGTATATATGACACTAAGATACAATGAACGATAACTCCAATAACCCATGATATACATACTAATACAATGAACGATAACTTCAATTACTCATGATATACATATTGATATAATGAACGATAACTCCAATAACTCATCCCATATCTATGAACTAAAACCCTACCTGAAGAATAAGGATGTGGAAAAAATCTTATTAAAACATTTGGAGCAAGCACTCTTTGTACTCATCTGTGGCATACTAGGCCTACGAAAGCCCTAAGGCAAGAATTTGTCTCTCCCCTCCCACTTACAGCCCAACAGGGCCAGCGCTAAGGGATGCTGCTGTGAACCGTGCAACCCCAAATTTCACTCTGGCCAACCCAACTAAAGTTCATTTTCCCTATCGGTTTAAAAAATCAAATCACCAATTTAAAAACAATCATACGATTTTTTTATATCGTTAAGAAGAGTCAACAAAAGTTCCACTTCCCCTTCCCCAATGGAGAGGAACTGGAGCCAACCCTATTATTGTTGCGCAAGTAGAAAAAAATATACACTAAATTACAAAGTAAATTAAAACCATGTTTCAGATTGCTTTGTATAATAGTATAGCATATTTGTAAGGTATGGGAGCCTATAGTTGTTGACTGGAAGTTTGTTGCTCCACAGGTTGACCTTTCACGATCAATAACTGTGTATCATGAGTACCCCTGGGGACCTAAAGTATTAATTTTATATATTTCATAAGTGAACCTTTGGAGCCTTTCACGAGTTTGATCACGTGGCTGACTACTCCATCTATACGTATGCCACTGGTGTCTGTATGTTTGTCATCTACTATTCAGTTTAATCAGCGATATTGAATTACGATGACATCAGATTCGGGGTCACTTTTCCTTTTCTATAGTTTTTAGCGGGAAGAGATGGTTTACTTCGTGACTGCGCACGTTCTTTTGACTATATTCGTTAGCAGAGTTTCTGTTTTCACTTCAGCGGTAATCTTATGGCGAGACGTAACACTAAGTACATTAACAGAGTGATGATATAAGACAAAAACAACTTTCCTTTGTATTCTGTGACAAGAAGATTTTGCTTCAGAATGGGCATTCGCTGTAGTTCTAGTGGTAGCGGATACTGTGGATGGTTTGCTTATGTTCTAATAACTACCGAAATACATATATTTTTCAAATTATTGTAGGCTTAAGTTCTCTTTCCTAAAACTTAAATGACCGTTAGGTGTAATGTGTGTGAATTTTTAATAAAAGTAAATTGTAAATACGAACGGTCCTGTTTTCGTTATTCCTTTTATAGTTCGACCTAAATAAATACATTATACTGATGCGCCACCACACATCGTTTCACCGAAACAATGCTTATTAATTACTCCTGACGACAGCTACTACTCTGCAAATGTTACATTCTTGGTAAAAAACCCGCGGGTATAAGTTCATCATGTTTAGAAATCTGTGGCCGCATGTTGCCTGAACATTATAGCTTATCGAAAAATGAAACTACGAACAAAATAATTGGTCTGTTTTGTTTTTGACTTTTTAGAATATTTATGAACCTGTAGTGAAAAGTTACTATTCATTTCAATACAGCCCAGTTAACATACTGTTTTCTTTTAGCGCAAAGTTACACAATGAGCTATATACGCATAGTATGTCCATAAACTTACTCCCACCCGGAGGAGTACAATTTAACACGCTCGTGGTACACAAAATTCTCCATTCCCAGTTCCTAAAGCTACTCCTAAATAGTTGCATGGGCTTTATATTTTTACACTATATCTTTGGTTATGTTTTGACAAAAAGGATGACTCTAATATGTAATATAAAGCCACAGCAGTGTCCGAAATTAATATTCATTTATTAATTCAAGTCATACTTATCGTTTAAATGAAAATGGACGAATAGATGTGATGTGTATGTTTCATTTTCCTTGCTATGAGTTATGACTGGGGTTACCAAACATCATCCAAGTGAAACTAGGATTGTATGAGTTATGACTAGGGTTACCAAACATCATCCAAGTGAAACTAGGATTGTATGAGTTATGACTAGGGTTACCAAACATCATCCAAGTGAAACTAGGATTGTATGAGTTATGACTAGGGTTACCAAACATCATCCAAGTGAAACTAGGATTGTATGAGTTATGACTAGGGTTACCAAACATCATCCAAGTGAAACTAGGATTGTATGAGTTATGACTAGGGTTACCAAACATCATCCAAGTGAAACTAGGATTGTATGAGTTATGACTAGGGTTAGCAAACATCATCCAAGTGAAACTAGGGTTGTTCCAGTTTTAGTCATCCCCCCTTTTGTCCCAATCAGAAACAATAAAAGTATTATACTACCCCGGTTTCTTCGTATCTTAATGCGAGTTTGATATGTACGATTTGTCATATACATGACTCCTTTAAATTTAATTTGAAGAATCACCTGACAAAGATAAATCACACAGTAAAGTGTTATTTCTCTTTCTGCTACGTTTTCTTAACCTGTCATTGGGCAGCCGCCCGAACCGAGATTTGAAGACCTGCCCAGCCGTGAAAAAGAAATCGAACAAGCAATATTTTTTTTCTTTTGAGCGGGTTCAAAACAATTTAGACGCGTTTTTTTTTATCTTATTTGTTGTTGTTTTTTTAACTGTGCAAGCTTCTACCAAATTTTGTTTTTCTGTGATTTTAAAACGCGATGCAACAAATATCAGGTCATTTAACAAATGTAAAACGTGTGTTATTGTAAGTTAAACTGTTTCAGAGCTGTTACAGCGTCACTCCATTCAGTAGAAAAACAAAACGCCCTAGATTTTGACTAGAAATCTGGTAACCCTAGATATGACCTCCCCAAAACACACATACACATTAAAACCATGGTTACTCACGCATTATTAAACTGTAACAATTGTTAAATTAGGGTTTACCTCACGACATATAAGCAAGTGTTCTGAAACGTTATCTCACACTTTATCTTGTCAGGTTAACTCAATAGATCTGATAACTTCTTAAGGAACAGTTCTATCTTAGAAAGAAACAACAAATAGAACGAGTTTTTCGGAAAAAAATCTACATAATTAAATAAAAAAATAAGCATAAGATTCATTTAAATGTTTTTCAAAGCTTTAAATTTAATAAATATTCTACTTTTTTGGTTAAATAAATTACAAATCCTTCAAGCTAATATGGAATACCGGTTTTTAAAGTTGTTGTTTTTTCCCCCATTGGTATCTTTTTAAATAACTTAAGCAATTGGCTAGTTCCAAATCAGGCTAAGTTTTTTTAGTAATATTTAACTCGATAATTTTCATCATTGTTCCATGTTAAAGTAAAGATGAACAAAACATGACCTATTTTATGAGTGAGCTTCATGAAATAAAGAAAATATGCGAGTATGAAAATTAGATGCAAATATGGATCGTTAGCGATGTTAATAATTATTGTTTAAAATCAACTTGGTATAATGAGTGGTGGCGCTATGTGGCACGTCACGCCACGGAAGAAAGAACAATCACGTGAACTGTTTCAATGACTTCACAAAACATGACTGAATACCATAAACAGGTTGTTGAAGATGTGATAAAGCGAAGATTATATGTGTTCACATATCGAGTTAGGATAAAATAATAAAACAATTGCTAAAATGAATTTTATAATAAAGCCAATGAGCCTTACGTTTGAAACAAGCGGCTTGTTCAGGAATTTGATTCATGGACGTGATGACGTTTAAAAGTGTAACAGCCATTAAAAGGCCTCATACCGTAAAACAAATTATGTAGTCGTAATAATCTTCTATTTAAGAGTGGAGTTTTTCAAACAACCAAAAGAAAAAAGGTTTACTGAGCATTGTTAAAGAAAATATTTTCCCCAATATACTTCAACACATTGTATTGAATTTAATTAAGATACAACACCGTTTCCCGCCTATTTTACAAATATGCTACATATAAAGGTGCACCATAAAGATAAAACAGTCCTTTAGTACAATGGTTGACCTCAAATCAGCTCACCTAAACAAATCAAATGTTACATTTTGGATCTCGTACCTCTGTCTATCATTAATGGGTTACACCAATGTCTTTTTCTTCTTATAGATATTAAAGAAGAAAAAAAAACAATAAAACAAAATACTCATTGATTAAAGAATTGAACGGCATGCTTCCTTTTACTTAGAACATACCAATAACATACTGCTGCTTGCAAAATGCTATAAAATTCATTTTAATTCCGTATACAATTTTTTTATAGCGGATGTGAACTGGCCGTCGAGAGTATGATTTTCTGGTACGACAGTTCCTGCGTGTGAGAATATTTTGGAGCTCTGACAGAGAACAAAATGTTGAGGTGTATAAAACAGAGAAAAAAATTCATTTGCATCGTAAATTTGAACGAATATAGCACTAAGAAATATGTTTTCATATAATTCTAAAAAATAGATATTAAGAAGCTAGAAAGGCGGATAAAAATATAATTTAAAATAACTGTGGCTCGTAAAACTAGTGAAAATAAAAATATCATGTTCAGTTTAAAATCAGTCGAATACACCTTGTTGACCCTCTGTTGCACATTGGAACATACAGGCAACTAATCTATCTTTGTAGGTTAACACAGTGGTTCCAAAATTATTTTAGTCTGAGTTAATAAAAAAGTTTGAGGCCCCCAACCTATAACTTTAGTATGGTGATTGAAAAACAGTGCCGTAGTAAAAACAATAACATCTCCTTTCGACTGTATGATTTAATCAGTTAAACATAAATTTTTATCGGCTTATTGTTTATTTAGAATCAAAATTAATTCAGCATCTTTGTTTGGTGGCCCCCCAGAAAAAAGCTTCAAGGCCCTCAGGGAGCCGCGGCTCCCACTTTGGGAAACACTTATGGAATATTTTTTGTTTGTTCTTAAATTGAACAATGTTACTTCTAAGTAACGAAACCCATTTATAACTTACCCAAATATATATATATATATATATATAAACATTTTCGTACAATGTAGACCTATTTAAGTTGGAAGTTCAAAGAACGTTTTTTTCCCACCGTGTTTTCGTAATGTGTGAAACAGAGGGTTAAGTTATGTAAGAATTTACTTATAACACGATAAAAAATGTTTTAAAAATACTGTCCATGACTTTGCTCAACAATACCACATTTAATCACAATGACAGAAGATTCGTTTCCTTTCTGGTGTTAAAAACTTGTATAAACAGAATCGTGTCTGAACTCGGAGCTTTAGCAAAATTGAACAAGATTTCGGCTTTACTAATCAAATTTACATACCAATATGTTTGTGATTTGTTCAGTAATAGTTTTACACAATAAAATTCCAAATCGACTATTAAATCATTAAATTAAAGATAGTAGTCTTGTTTAGAATTTTATTTTCAGTAATTTTCAAATAATAATAATGCCGGATCTACTGCTCTTTTATTATTATGCTTCTATTTTTAAGATTCACACGGGACTAGAATGACAATGTCCACCATTTTGTTTTGCATATTATATTTGTATGTTCACATCTAGAGATTTACGTGAGTTTTAGCAAAATTCTATGGCTTTTGATTTTATAATATTTATACTTTTGCAACATCCTGTGGCTTTAATTTTATAGTATTTGTACCTAGGCATTACAGGCGCGTTTTAAAACACTATGTCACACAAGCTTCTGGTAAAAAGCTTAATCCTTAAGGAAAGATTCAGTCACTCTACTGTTTCATTAGAAACAATCATCATTCGGTGGATTTATTTAGTCATTATGGCCTTTCAATATGTATGTCACTAAATATATTTACATGGCCAGGAAATATAGGGGCGAAAATTGTCAGAAAAAGATTAGTTTTCACTTCTTGTAACGATAACCATAATTTACCTGAATGATTCTCCAGTATAGGGTATAATCATCTGACAATTCTCTTTTAGAATATTTGCTCAAATCCACCATAACGGATTTCACAGGAGATTCTGCAAATAAAAGGTAACAGAAAATAAATAAAAAAAAATGTAGCCCTAGAATTAGTTGTGTGTCAACAGAATGTTACCTACTTTAAAACTCTGCCAGTCCAAGTAATTAAGCTGAGAAGCTTTACGTCACTAACGAGAGATATGAAAAGTAAAAAAAATCAATTAACCATCTTGAAATCGTCATCTACGCTCCGATTGTCAATCAACCTGTTATATACCATGAGGACGAGGATACCAGTGAAAATTCTAAGAGGGTTAGTTATTCCTGGTGCCAGTGTTTTCTGAACTTGAAATAGTAGCGCCCTCCTACTTCAGCGAAGTTTTCGTTGCGACCCCTCTTCATATTAAAATACTTTTCGCAAGTGATAACAGCAAAATCAACATTTTCTTGACCTGTTTTTAATAAATTTTTAAATAAAAAAAAGTGCTTATACGGAATGAGTAAATGCAAGAGCAAAAAAAAAAAGATAAATAGATAAATGAAGTCCTGAGAGCAAAGTGATAGTTTCGTTTGGTTATTGTTGTCCCTAACTCTTCTGTTTTTTTTCCGTTATTTTTGGGCTCTCCCACCAAAAGCCCACAGTCACCAGTAAAACAGCTTTAAGCAGTTGGTTGGTTGTCTTGTTATTATCTAAGGATGTAAAGAATGGATGAATGATGCTTTTACATGGTGAAGATTAATCAGGACTTGATAACATTTGTTATATTAGACGTGACGACAAATGTCCCATTTCATATATTATTGTAATTATTATTTCAATAAGGAGGCTTGGAAGTGTAAATTATTGAATTAAATACATTGTTCACGGTCCGGTGTGGCTTAGTGCTTACAGTGCCGGACTTCGAACAGAAGGTCTGCGGTTTGAACCGCATTTTCAGCTGCGAGCGTGTTATAAATGAGACAGTCAACTACTTTATTCGATTAAGAGTGGCTGCGTAAGCGGTGGGTGTTGCTGACTGGTTCCCTTCCCTCTGGTTAGTAGCTGTAAGTTAGGGGTGGTTATGCTTAATCTCGGGGTCTCTGACTTGGTCGTTTAATCTTCAAGTCGCATAAAATTGTTGTTCAGATGAAAGAAAAAAAAACAATTAATTTACTATTTTATTTTTAAAAATGGTTTTAGTCCCAGACTATTCACAAACTAAAATATAAACTACAAAAAGCAACCACGAAAAAATTACCTTTGTTGCACTTTTCTCCAAACCATCCTTCTTTACAGAAGCACTGCATCTTGGGAAATGTTGTACTGTCTACATTGATGCAATTGCCATTAGGCCCACAATCCTCATCTGACCAGCACTCATCTGCATTTCAAATAATGTTCATCTTTTTCAGCTTTTACAATTATATTAAAAATGTTTCTATGTAACAAGAAGTGTTTAAAAATACGATGAAGATTTTCCCCACAGGCAAAGTATTCAACAGTTATATCATAGAGGGGATACGCTCCCCCAATAATTAAATTTGGTGCCCAAATATTATTGCACCACCAAGTATTTTGCTGAAAATTTTTCCCACAGGCAAAGTATTGAAGATTCACATCGTAGAAGCCGGGCCAGGAGAAAGGGGCACGTTCCTTCAATAATTAAATTGGGTGCCCGAATACCATTGGGCCTCCGGTATTTGGCTGACAATTTTTTATTTAGTCGGCTGACTTTGTCAGTTGAAATGAAAGAATACTATAGTTCTTATGCAAATTCTAAACATTACGATGTTACTATCGTTTCGTGTATCTTTATAATGTGTATACTGGTTACACAAAAAGTTATTTTGGTTTTAATTACGGATTTTTCATAATTCAGCTCCTTTTATCTCGAAAATAATATTCATTTTTTTTCTATCGCGTAAGGATTTTTTACACATCGGAATGGAAAAAATTCTTTCTTAGATCAAATTATTATTTCGTTTACCACGATGAACATTTTTTTTTATTATGTTTGTTAACAAAAATACAAACAAACTAAAGAAACTGGAAGAACATTGATGTCAAGCGAATATACATTCTCATTCATCCTGATTTTTTTTCTTTTTTTGTAAAATCTATGTCCATTAGTCTCAAAACTACGTGTTGTGGTCTTTCTTTTATGTATTGCGTTATGAAGTTTTGTGAAAAAATGTGTAAGTGATGGAGAAAAATGGATATCATTTTCGGATTCAGCATACAAAAATTACTGTTGGACAATTTCAAGACAATAAAACCATCGCAGACCTGTGTTATTATCGGAAACATTCTTATTATTTGTTTGACTTTCGATCTTGTAGTACACAGAAAACAATTTATATTCATTAACACTGCTCCCCCTCCCCCCAATGTTTTGTATATTACGATGTGCCTGTACACTAAATGCTATCTACGCGATTTAAATATGTGATAACGATTCTAAGCCTTTTCTTGTAACTCCAGCCAATTGGTCAATGTTGTTACTATAACAATACTCAATAGCAAGTAAAATACTTTGTAATAAATTCAGTTAACTAAACATTTTTTTGTATATTCTTGTAACTAATTATTTTATGTGGCTATAATGTAACTATTTTATGCTCTTTTCGAACCATTTACCTAATTAGAATTTATTCTTTACTCTGTTTATTCAACTTATTCTAAGTATTATTTTACTTAACATGACAAGAATTGTGTCTCCGTTTACTTAAAGGTCGACACTTACCCTTGTACTGACACACATTTCCAGAGAATAGCCGGTTACAAACGCAACGTTCTTCTTCTAGTTTTCCGTGATTAGAACATATTGTGCGGAACTCGGATACTGTCGAATAAAACCAATATTAATTCTGTGCAAAAGGAATAATGGAATAACAGGAATTAGCTTTTTAATGATAAAACTCTGTTAATATTCTAAACCTGACCTAATTTTATAAAAGTCCATTATTTTTATATTCTAACACATACAGCACAGTACATCATATTGAGTAATGTGACTAATTAAGATAATACTGGACACTGTGACTACTCTAGATAACACTGTACAATGTGACTAATCTAGATGATATTGGACAATGTGACTAATCTAGATAACACTGTACAATGTGACTAATCTAGATGACATTGGACAATGTGACTACTCTAGATAGCATTAGACAATGTGACTACTTTAGATAACACTGTACAATGTGACTAATCTAGATGACACCAGTGTTATCTAGAGTAGTCACATTGTCCAATGTTATCTAGATTAGTCACATTGTCCAATATCATCTAGATTAGTCACATTGTCCAGTGTTATCTAGAGTAATCACATTGTCCAAACAATGTGACTAATCTAGATGACATTGGACAATGTGACTACTCTAGATAACACTGGACAATGTGACTAATCTAGATGACATTGGAAAATGTGAATAGTCTAGATGACATTGGAAAATGTCATTATCTAGCTAACATTGGAAAATGTGACTAATCTAGAAAACATTAGACAATTTGACTAATCTAGATGACATTAGAAAATGTGACTACTCTAAATAACATTGGACACTGTGAATAATCTAGATAACATTGAACAACGTGACTAATCTAGATAACATTGGACAATGTGACTAAACTAGATAACATTGGACAATGTGACTAATATAGATGACATTGGAAATGTGACTAATCTAAATAACATTGGAAAATGTGACTAATCTAGATAATATTGGAAAATGTGACTAATCTAGATAACATTGGACAATGTAGCTAACCTAGATAACACTGAACAACGTAAGTAAACTAGGTGACAAGGGACGACCAAAGAAATCGAGATGATATTCAACAACGTAACTAACCTAGATGACATTGGACAATGTGACGAATCTAGATGACATTGGACAATGTGACTAAACTAGATAACATTGGACAATGTGACTAATCTAGATGACATTGGAAATGTGACTAATCTAGATAACATTGGACAACGTGACTAATCTAGGTGATATTGGAAAAAATGTTATCTGGATTAGTCACATTGTCCTATATCATAGATTAGTCACATTTCCAAGGAAAATGTGACTAATCTAGATAACATTGGAAAATGTGAATAATCTAGGTAACATTGGAAAATGTGACTAATCTATGACATAGGACAATGTGACTAATCTAGATGACATTGGATAATGTGACTAATCTAGATGACATTGAAAAATGTGACTTCTCTAAATAACATTTGACAACGTGACTAATCTAGATGACATTGGACAACTTGACTAATCTAAATGACATTGGACGATGTGACTAATCTAGATAACATTGGAAAATGTGAATAATCTAGGTAACATTGGAAAACGTGACTAATCTATGACATAGGACAATGTGACTAATCTAGATGACATTGGGCAATGTGACTAAACTAGATAACATTGGACAATGTGACTAATCTAGATGACATTGGAAATGTGACTAAACTAGATAACATTGGAAAATGTAGCTAACCTAGATAACACTGAACAACGTAACTAATCTAGATGACATTGGACACTGTGACTAATCTAGATGACATTGGAAATGTGACTAATCTAGATAACATTGTAAAATGTGACTAATCTAGATAACATTGGACAATGTAGCTAATCTAGATAACACTGAACAACGTAACTAAACTAGATGACAATGCAAGACCAAAGAAATCGAGATGATATTAAACAAGTAACTAACCTAGATGACATTGGACAATGTGACTAATCTAGATGACATTGGAAAATGTGACTAATCTAGATAACATTGGACAATGTGACTAATCTAGATGACATTGGAAATGTGACTAATCTAGATTACATTAGAAAATGTGACTAATCTAGGTAACATTGAAAAATGTGACTAATCTATGACATAGGACAATGTGACTAATCTAGATAACATTGGTCAATGTGACTAATCTAAATAACATTGGAAAATGTAACATTGGGTGACTAATCTAGGTAACATTGGACAATGTAGCTAACTTAGATAACACTGAACGACGTAACTAAACTTGATGACAATGGACGACTAAAGAAATCGAGATGACATTGAACAACGTAACTAACCTAGATAACATTGAACAACATAAGTAACCAAGATAACATTGAACAACATAAGTAACCAAGATAACATTGAACAACATAAGTAACCAAGATAACATTGAACAACATAAGTAACCAAGATAACTCTGAACAAGTAACTTACCTAAATAACATTGAACAACGTAACTAACCTAGGTAACATTGGACAACGTAACTAACCGAGATAACTCTGAACAACGTAACTAACCTAGATAACATTGAACAAGGTAAGTAACCTGGATAACATTGAACAATATAACTAATATAGATGACATTGGAAAATGTGACTAATCTAGATGACATTGGAAAATGTGACTAATCTAGATAACATTGGACAATGTGACTAATCTAGATGACATTGGAAACGTGACTAATCTAGATAACATTGGAAAATGTGACTAATCTATGACATAGGACAATGTGACTAATCTAGATGACATTGGACAATGTGACTAATCTAGATGACATTGGAAATGTGACTAATCTAGATAACATTGGAAAATGGGACTAAACTAGATAACATTGGGCAATGTGACTAATGTATATGACATTGGAAATGTGACTAATGTATATGACATTGGAAATGCGACTAATCTAGATAACATTGGAAAATGTGACTAATCTATGACATAGGACAATGTGACTAATGTATATGACATTCGAAATGTGACTAATGTATATGACATTGAACTACGTAACTAATCTAGATAACACTGAGCAATGTAGCTAACCTAGATAACATTGAACTACGTAACTAATCTAGATAACACTGAGCAATGTAGCTAACCTAGATAACACTGAGCAATGTAGCTAACCTAGATAACACTGAGCAATGTAGCTAACCTAGATAACATTGAAAAATGTTACTAATCTAGATAACATTATACAATGTGACTAATCTAGATAACATTGGACATTGTAACTAATCTAGATGACATTGGACAATTTAGCTAACATAGATAACACTGAACAACGTAACTAAACTAGATGACAATGGACGACCAAAGTAATCGAGATAACATTGAACAACGTAACTAACATAGGTAACACTGGACAACGTAACTAATCTATGTTACACTGGACAACGTAAGTAACCTAGATAACATTGAAAAACGTGACTCATCTAGATGACATTGGACAATGTGACTAATCTAGATAACATTGAAAAACGTGATTAATCTAGATGACATTGGACAATGTAGCTAACGTAGATAACATTGAACTACGTAACTAATCTAGATAACACTGAGCAATGTAGATAACATTGAACTACGTAACTAATCTAGATAACACTGAACAATGTAGCTAACCTAGATAACATTGGACAATGTGACTAATCTAGATAACATTGGACAATGTGACTAATCTAGATGACATTGGACAATGTAGCTAACCTAGATAACATTGAACTACGTAACTAATCTAGATAACACTGAACAATGTAGCTAACCTAGATAACATTGAACTACGTAACTAATGTAGATAACACTGAGCAATGTAGCTAACCTAAATAACATTGAACTACGTAACTAATGTAGATAACACTGAGCAATGTAGCTAACCTAGATAACACTGAACAACGTATGTAACCTAGATTTTACCGAAGTTGTTTGTTTGTTTCAGCGCAATCCTATATAGTGGGCTATCCGCCCTCTGTTAACTACGTGGAATCAAACACCAGATTAAGACTTACCGCTGACCCTTTGTTAGTCTACAGTAAAACTATCTAGGTGGTATGATAATGATTCCTGAAAACAAGACTTTTAACATGGAACACTATCCGCTCTACTCAATCTGAACATTACGTTCACTGTTTAGCCTAACAAGACTTTTAACGTGGAACACTATCCGCTCTACTCAATCTGAACATTACGTTCACTGTTTAGCCTAACAAGACTTTTAACGTGGAACACTATCCGCTCTACTCAATCTGAACATTACGTTCACTGTTTAGCCTAACAAGACTTTTAACGTGGAACACTATCTGCTCTTTTCATTCTGAACTTTACGTCCACTGAGTAAATTAAGTCAAATTTGTCATCATATGTATTTCGATTTTCAACTCTCTTAGTTTTTGTTTTAAACTGTGCCATAATGACCAGAGTTGGCCGGAGGCTTTATATTAGTGTCCAGCTCAGCGGATTAGATAACTTAACAGTACTGTAGACTGTTTCATTTCCATTGATTTATTTGTTTCATTTGTGCTAAATTATACATGAATAAATTTATTTGTTTGTTTGTAAGTAAGCACAAAGCTACACAATGGGCTATCTGTGCTCTGCTCACCACGGGTATCGAAACCCAGATTCTAGCGCTGATCCAAAGTTAAATATTATAAAATACTAATAAGATATTTAGCCCAGCATGGCCAGGTGGTTAGAGCGATCGACTCGCGGGTTCGTATTCTCTTCCCACCTTTCAACCGTAGGGGCGCTATTATGTGACAATCAATCTCACTATTCGTTAGTAAAAGAGTAGCCCAAGAGTTGGCGGTGGGTGGTAGTGACTATCTGCCTTCCCTCTAGTCTTTCACTGCTCGTAAATTAGAGACGGCTAGTGCAGATAGCTCTCGTGTAGCTTTACGCGAGATTCATAACAAACAAACCAAACAATAACATGTTTTTTTAAATATTAGTGGAATAAAAACTTGATAGTCAAGATTTGAGTTAATTTAAAAGATATATAAAAATGTATTAGGTATCATACACGTATAGAGATTTAATAATTGTTGAAAACATGGCGATAATGAATTAAATTTTTGAAAATGCATGAGAATGGATTAGGAACAATACATGTATTATGCGTTATGAATTCTTGAAAAATATGACTATGGCTGATTACAAGTATAATTAAGACAAATGTAATTGATTTTAATCATGTTATGATGTGAACGCCTTTTACAAGCTGGCGAAGCGCGATTATAATTATACTTGTCATAAGACATTACTATTTGTCCTATAATATTTTTAAACACTACATTCTTTATCTAGTCCCTTAGGGATTTTCAAGAATTAGAAGATTGTATGGTAATAGTATTCCGACCACACCTAGTTCCCTATATCCATTGCCGACGACGCGATTTGCTGAATCCAGAACTCTTCAGGCTGGCTGGGATACAACAATCACAGTAGTGATCGAAACACTATTCATATAAGCCATTTGTTGCAAAAACAACTGTTATGGTGTAAGGGCTTTTTACAAGCTGGCGAAGCATGAGTATAATTACATTTGTCATTAATATCAGGCCTTATATTAGTTGTTGTAGTAGGGATTTGGGATTGAAGAAACAGGAAGCTCGGAAATCATATAATTTTCCTTTGTGTTACCCGTGGTGTAAAAGGAATACTGAGTGTTTCGCGGAATATATAAATATCTGTAGATCAAAAGATCCAAAACTGAAGAATTTTGGTGTGAATTGATAGATCAAGTGCCCAAGAAGTTGTTGTGTGGGGTAAAGTAGGAAAAATACCTGAAAAGCCCAATTTCACTATCCGGGCGCCGAAATTTCAAAGTTGTTAACTGGACAGTGTTTGCTTTGTTGATTTTTTTTTGTTTACATTTGTTTCTCCGAGTGAGAAGATGTATCTGGAAGCGCTTTATATTACACCATAACTCATTCTGTAAAGTTTGGTGAAAGAGGTTGTTCAGAAATTGCTGATGTTAAAGCCGAGATATCGGTTGAGTGGAGTTTTGTGTAACCTGACGTAAATGGATTCTTTAATTTTTTTTCTTGGTTTCCTAACGGTAAGCCTTGTCGAGAACTTGGTGTTAGTCCTAGTTTATGATATGACCTATTTGTAATTATGTATGTCACCTTATATCGCTTTAAAACAATGTAATATTTCACACTTTTATGAGTGTGAAGTACTGACGCAGGAGTTCCACCAAAAATAAGTCAATTTACACACTTTATCAGTAAACAAAAGTGATTCCTTACGCACAATAAAATTATTAAATAATAATACAGTTAAAAAGCCACACTTTATACAAGTGTAAGCTTAGTTGTAAATGTATACATTTTGAAGAGTCATTGTCTTATAAAAAATATATTCATAACGTTTTATAGTTATGATAAAATTATCTTAATGCAAGTGAGTTTGTTAACAGTTCTTTTTATTATTTTCAAATAATACTTACACGACTTTCTATTCTGCTTATAAGTTCATTCTTTTGAATACATAAAAGGTGTATGAACTTTTATTTACACCAAATGTACACTTTTAAGGGTATGAATTCTCACCTTTGCAACAATACACTTGGAATACACTTTTTTCTCTCAGTTTGATAGATTTTTCCACCCTTCTCAGGTGTTCCGAACTCAGTAATATATCACAATCGAAACTGGTCGTAAGCTGTTATCACGCGCACTTGTGTGTTAATAAGTATGAAGGCCTTACGTGCAACATTGAGGTCCGCACTGCGTCAGAAGTAAATGGTTGCATAATCAGGCCCAGCATGGCCAGGTGGTTAGTGCGCTTGACTCGCAATCTGAGGGTCGCGGGTTCGAATCCCCGTCCCACCAAACATGCTCGCCCTTTCAGCCGTGAAAGCGTTATTCTGTGACGGTCAATCCAACTATTCGTTCGTAAAAAGAGTAGCCCGAAAGTTGGCGGTGGGTTGTGATGACTAGCTGCCTTCCCTCTACTCTTACATTCTAAATTAGGGACGGCTAGCGTACATAGCGTAAATGCGCGAAAGTTGCATTATTATGGCCCACCCTCTTTTTTAGCGAAACAAATGTTACTAACAATGATAGAACATTTCAAGGTAATAACGTACCAGATTAGAACTACTTACCTGGAACCACAGATACGTCGGCACAACTCCAAAACAAGTATCGGCTGCCCAATTCTTTAGCCTGACGTAACAGACGAATTGTACAGTCGTTACAAGTGAGTTTCTTGGGAAGGTTGATTGTGTACATCTGTGCCCTACAAGTAGAGAGAACACATATATAAAACCGACAGTCATATGTTGCACAAATATCTATATATCTCACGACACACTACTAGGTATTTACAGTAAACACGTTGTGTAATATGTACCAATACAAGAGTTTGTAATATCCTCATATTCCAATGGAATTCGCTGTAGCATGTAGCAAGAGTTTGTAATGCCCTCGTGTTCCAATGAAGCTCTGTAGTATATACCAATACAAGAGTTTGTAATATCCTCATATTCCAATGGAATTCGCTGTAGTATCTATTAATATAAGAGTTTGTAATGCCCTCGTGTTCCAATGGAATTCGCTGTAGCATGTAGCAAGAGTTTGTAATGCCCTCGTGTTCCAATGGAACTCTGTAGTATATAATTAACATGAAAAGTCTACAATACTTTGATATCCCAACAAAGTTATGTATTATCTGTTAACATTTTAGCAGCTATATACTTGAAAGAAATGTTTTAATTTTAACCGAAATTCGCGACTAAACTAATGATAAATATGGAGTACGAACATCCGAAACATTTTCGAATTTATTACAAATATTCCATAACGATAGTTGTGAATTAAGATTTCTATTCTTTGAAGACGAAATGTCAATAATGTTGTTTCGCTGAGGATTTAATGGACCTTCTCTGTGTTATTTTTGTTCAATATTTTGTTAGCTAAAAGTCGATTACTTTTGTCCATGCTACTACCTGTTTTTCAGCATAGAAAACGATTATATATCACCATGGAAACATGAGAAGACGATCCTGTGCTTCCTGTTACTTGTAATTACAAAATCAAAACGGTGTTTCAAGTGTAATAAATTCAGTTTATGTGGACTGTTTCTTCTTCTTCTTCAAAAGCAAAGGTTGCTTTTATCTCAGGGTTGCTTGAAGATGGTGTTGGTGTTAAACTAATGTTCTTGAAGATAGTGTTGGTGTTAATAAAACTAATGTTCTTAAAGATAGTGCTAGTGTTAATAATACTAATGTTCTAGTAGATGGTGTTGGAATTTAATAAAACTAATCCATTGTTCCCTTTGCTGAAACATTTGGTAAGCTTTGCCTCTTACTGCTGTTATTCAAATAAATGTTGTTGTTGTGAGCGTTGAAATATTTAGGTTTTATCCAAACGTACGCTGAATATGGCATTCGATGTTCATCAAAATAGGTTAATTCTGACAACTAGTTTAGAAGTTGTATCCAAATCAATTTCACTTTGTGCGATAGTTTTTGGAGCCTGAACAATACGACAATTAAACGTGAAAAATTAGTAATACCAGGTCTAATGATGAGAAACTTTATCACCATATTTCAAGGATTGTGACCTGGTTTAAGCGGCGAATTCAGGGTTAAACTCGACTAAGAATTTTCTATACACATTTAAATTTTACAATCTTCCTAAATATATTTTTCACTAAAGAAACAAAGGTTCTCGACATTTCTAAGGCTACTAAGGTCCGTGTCTCTATACGTTGTTCGAACTCCGGATTTTAACGTTGTAAGTCTCTAAATTCACCCCTGACCCACCAGATATCTCTCTAGTAAGTTATGCACTGCCTCTATACTCAATAAACACTGTACGTTACCCTATAACGCCAGGAAGAATTCCCAGTAGTTGTTCTTGTAATTTAATCCAAAATATCTCGACAATCAAACAATAATTAGTATTTTATTTCTATACTTGAATAACAATTTGCAATATTTTCATGCTCTAAAAAGAATAATACACAATAGCCCTGAAGCCAATGAACGATTTTTACTACTTAAAATCCAAGGATCAATCTTCAGTTTTTAAAGGCCCAGAATAATGGCGTCTTTAAAGTTCAAAGAACGATCTTTCGTCTTTAAATGTCAAGGAACAATCTCAAGTCTTTAGAAGCCTTTAGGTTTTGAAGGATATGAGACAATCTTCCGTCTTTAACCGTCAAAGAACAATCTCAAGTCTTTAGAGGGCTTTAGGTTTTAAAGAATAAAAGACAATCTTCCGTCTTTAAACGTCAAGGAACAATCTCAAGTCTTTAGAGGCCTTTAGGTTTTAAAGGATAACAGAAAATCTTCCGTCTTTAAACGTCAAGGAACAATCTCAAGTCTTTAGAGGCCTTTAGGTTTTAAAGGATAACAGAAAATCTTCCGTCTTTAAACGTCAAGGAACAATCTCAAATCTTTAGAGGCCTTTAGGTTTTAAAGGATAACAGAAAATCTTCCGTCTTTAAACGTCAAGGAACAATCTCAAGTCTTTAGAGGCCTTTAGGTTTTAAAGGATAACAGAAAATCTTCCGTCTTTAAACGTCAAGGAACAATCTCAAGTCTTTAGAGGCCTTTAGGTTTTAAAGAATAAGAAACAATCTTCCGTCTTTAAACGTCAAGGAACAATCGCAAGCATTTAGAGGCTTTTAATGTTTAAAGGATAAGAGACAATATTCCGTTTTTAAGCGTCAAGGAACAATCCCAAGTTTATAGAGGCCAATAAAAATAATTTAGTTTTCAAAGGATAAGAAAAAATCTTCCGTCTTTAAATGTCAAGGAAAAATCTCAAGTCTTTAGAGGCCTTTAGTTTTTCAAGGATAAGAGACTATCTTCCGTCTTTAAACGCCAAGGAACAATCGCAAGCATTTAGAGGCTTTAATGTTTAAAGGATAAGAGACAATATTCCGTCTTTAAGCGTTAAGGAACAATCTCAAGTTCTTAGAGGTCAATGAAAAACATTATGTTTTTAAAGGATAAGAGAAATTCTTCCGTCTTTAAACGTCAAGGAACAATCTCAAGTCTTTAGAGGCCTTTAGTTTTCAAAGGATAAGAGGTAATCTTCAGTTTGTAAAGGTCAAGGAACAATTTGTAAAGGTCTAGGAGAATCTCAAGTTTTCAAAGTTCAAGAAACAATCTTCAGTTTCTGGAGGCCAATGTACAACATTTAGATTTTAAAGTGTATATCCTCTAAAAGATGAATCTGCAGTGTTTACAAAAGAAGATTCCGAAATACGTTTATTTACAAATAACACACGCCTTGTGGCGATCTTAGAAACTCCAATGTGTTATATGGATTAATGGAACTATAAATTCCTAATGGAAGTTATACGGAAGCTGCGGACTGGAAACTCATTTGACTCAGCGATTGTTGGTAAATTCGAATTTGAGAGAATATAAAGAAACCAGGAATTTTAACTTAATGAGAAAAATATCAGTATCATTTTTTAAATTATAATAAATATTTAAAAACAACGTTTTATATTTACACAATAAAAACTTTATTGAGAAGTTTAACAAAAATGCAGATTCAAAAATACCACATTAAAATCTATTTATGAGAAAAACAAAAAAGAAACTCTAAGTTTACCTTATGTTCCAGGTTTAACAAGTCAATTATATAAAGTATTCAAAAAGTATCAGAATTTTTACTCTATCTTCAAACCAACAAATAAGATAAAAGATATGATAAGGAATGCTAAAGACAGAATATAATTAACAGATAAGACAGGTATATACAAGATAGAATGTGAATGTGGTAGTGTTTATATTGGTCAAATTATAAGACATTTAAAATATAGATTGCAAGAACACAAAAGTTACATAAGAAATAATAAAA
>NW_013668474.1:105074-109543 GCF_000517525.1 Limulus polyphemus | reverse complement strand
AAACTTAGAGTTTCTTTTTTGTTTTTCTCATAAACAGATTTTAATGTGGTATTTTTAACTGAATCTGCATTTTTGTTAAACTTCTCAATAAAGTTTTTATTGTGTAAATATAAAACGTCGTTTTTAAATATTTATTATAATTTTAAAATTTTAAACACAATTGCCGGTAGAGCATATTAGTAATATATCTATAAATGTCTATGAAACAAGCAATGAAAGATCAACTTAGACAACATTAAAGAAAAAACTTCGTGAAACTTCAAAGGCATAAAAATAGCATAATTCATCACAAATTTTTAATTAGCTCAAAGCCCTAACGCACTAAAAAGAATAGAGAGACATATATATCGACGATTTTCAGTGTTGATGGTACCATTCCATATGTGTTACAGAGCAAACATTCTTATTCTTTGTGACCCCATAAAAAGGGGGGGAAAAAGAAAGAGACGTAAAGGAATTTAATCAGTTTAAGTGGGCACGTCAAATCTGAATCAACAGACCTGGCGTGGCCCAGTGGCTAGTGTGTCGAGCTGACGAAAGATCCAGGATTCAAGACGAAATGTACTAAACATGCTCCACACTTTCAGCTGTGAATGTATCATAAAAGTAACAGTCAACCTCGTTATTCGATTCGAAAAGATGGACGAAGCCCATGAGGTGACGTGTGCTGCTGGCAAGCTGCCTTCCCACGTGAGCATACGATGCTGTTCACGTTGAAAATTCCATTCTAAATCAACAGGAAGATTTAATATTTTATCCGCTTTTATCCTGAATGAAAAACAAATCTACTTATCTACCATGCCCAACAAACACTTGGAGATCTCGGACTATCTGTAACAGAGCAGTATACGTATCACGAGCAGTGCCCACTTAAAAAAGGGCGTGGTTTTGTAGTGCAGTAACTCCAATATTTTTTCTACTTTGGCCCCCTATCTCAAGATCAAACAGGCCTGACAGGATTTTGATAGAAGGGAAGTAGTAGTAAATTAATGGAACTAGGTTGGCATCTATGATTTCGGTAACATTATTTCTCTAGTAACAGGGTCCACACAAACAATTTCTTAATGTACTTAGTGTTTATAATATATTTGAATTTTAAGTGATTATATTACAATATACGGAATGTTGATGCAGGGGTATGGGCTATTGAGAACTGTAAATTATATATATTTTCATTGGAACATTAATGTTTTCGAAAGCTTTTAGAAGCACCGACTAGCTTATATAGTGTGAAGTCCTGTTCGAAACATAGCCTATCTCTTTAACCTCTTCTCATTGTTATATTCGATATTCAACACTCCCTGATACGTATATTTGATTAGTTTTAAGGCTGTTACTAATATTCATCTGCAATGCTTTAAACAAGAATATATTTTACGTTTCCCAACACGACTCCTATTATCAGGAGTACCTGAGATCCAAAATATACATCTTCAGCTCTGGAAGAGCAAAAGAATGATGGCCACTAACGACATTCGATCAAGCCCTAGCATGGCCTGGTGGCTAGGGCGGTCGACTCACAAATTGTGGATTGAGGGTTCGAATCCCTTCACCGAACATGTTCGCCTTTTCAGCCGTGGGAGCGTTGTAATGAGACTGCCAATTCCAGTATTCGATTATATAGCCCAAGAGTTGGCGGTTGGTGATGTAGATTAGTTGCTTTTCATCTAGTCTATCATTACTAAATTAGGGACGATTAGCGTAGATAGTGTTCGAATAGTTTTGCGTGAAATTCATCACACAAACCGTTCGATTAATAGTAACTGTATAGGCGTTAGGCGTTGCTATGATCAGCAATTCTAAATTAAGGACGACTGTGGCTGACCCTTGGGGTCTCTGAATGATTGCAAGTAAGACAATGCATAATTCCATTAAGAAAAAACAAAGGTCCCAAATTTTGTATTTCCTTTACAAAAAGACTGTGAACTATTATTAGATGTCGAATCGAATCAAGTTACACAAAATAAACCACTGACATGAAAAAACGTCGATGTTTAATGATACGGTAACTCAGATATATCAGTTTTACAGATGTATCGTATGTTTTAAACTCAGATATATCAGTTTTACAGATGTATCGATATATCTGAGTTTAAAACATACGATACATCTGTAAAACTGATATATCTGAGTTAAAAACATACAGTTTTACAGATATGTATTGTATGTTTTTAACTCAGATATATCGGTTTTAAAGATGTATCGTATGTTGTTAATTCAGATATATCGATTTTAATGATGTATCGTATGTTGTTAATTCAGATATATCGGTTTAATGATGTATCGTATGTTGTTAATTCAGATATCTCAGATATATACGTTGTAAGTATTCCACATTTATGTATTTTAATAGGTACTCTAGTAAGTTGTTGTAGTAAACGTTGTAAGTTTCCACATTTATGTATTTTAATAGGTACTCTAATATTGTCATGTTAAACGTTGTAAGTATTCCATATTTATGTGTAGTAATATTTACTCTAGTAACTTGTTGTGTTAAATGCAATAAGTTAGTAGAGCAATAGAACCAATAAGTCTAACTGTTTGTGATCAAAATCACGCTAAACTCCAGATCCCCACCCGTCCCCATACACACACACACTCCATAGCTGAGGACATTGTATTGAGTGAAAGTCCTTCTTGTACTGTACAGTGACCTACGATTTGGGGAAGAGGGTAGACAATCTTGTTTGGTTTATATCACAACAATCAGGCCAAATGATGATGTGGCTTTGCCAACTGTCGGCGTTTTGTAACATTACCTTTTTCGTACTTCAAGGTCATGGGTCAGTCTCGTTGATGACTCCTAATTCGTAAAGTGTGGAAGAGAAAATAGATCCAGCGAAGTCCTACATTTACATACAGAATAGATCCAGCGAAATCCTACACTTACATACAAAATAGATTCAACGAAATCCTACACTTACACACAAAATAGATTCAGCGAAATCCTACACTTACACACAAAATAGATTCAGCGAAATCCTACACTTACACACAAAATAGATTCAGGGAAATCCTACACTTACACACAAAATAGATTCAGCGAAATCCTACACTTACACACAAAATAGATCCAGCGAAGTCCTACACTTACACACAAAATAGATCCAGTGAAATCCTACAGTTACACACAAAATTGATTCAGCGAAATCCTACACTTACACACAAAATAGATCCAGCGAAGTCCTACACTTACACACAAAATAGATTCAGCGAAATCCTACACTTACACACAAAATAGATTCAGCGAAGTCCTACACTTACACACAAAATAGATTCAGTGAAATCCTACACTTACACACAAAATAGATTCAGCAAAATCCTACACTTACACACAAAATAGATCCAACGAAGTCCTACACTTACACACAAAATAAATCCAGCGAAATCCTACACTTACACACTTAGAAACTGTCGCGTGTCATCCATCAATTTGTAGTGCTATCTATTGGGTTGAATTGGATTTAAAAGATATTTAAGTATGTGCATGATATGTTTAACATTTATACAAAATCCTTATATATTTATCGGAATATGAAAAGTGGATACCCACAAACCAGTCAAGTAAGCTGGAGAAATCTTGTAGCGATAGTCCGAGATGTCTAGGCACTATGCCCAGCTGACGTGATAATGTAGGTAGGTAGTAGACGAAAAAGTTACTGTTTCAGAAATTTTGAATTATTATACCGGAAATGTTAGCGACCTTTTTAGCGTCTTATTAATATGTATGCACATAATATATCGTAACCAATAATTTGAATGGTCGTTTTTTTTTGTTTTTTTTCGCCTAGGAATTCAATAGGGTGGTTTTTCGGCGCGTGAATTATTTGGAAAGTTGTCAATCCCTGCTATTAAGTACTACCGTACTTAATAATAAGGTTTAAACTGAAATCTAAGGAAACAGTTTCAACTATAAGTTACTCTACAGCAAACAAGTACGGATATTTCTAAACGCTCCAGCCCCCCAGTGGCACAGCAGACTTATAACACTAGAAACCGGGTTTCGATATCCGTGGTGGGCAAAGCACAGATAACCCATTGTGTAGCTTTGTGCTTAACTACAAACAAACAACAAACACTCCATCAACTTCTATAAATTTTAACACACTTCTGTATACAAAGCAATCTTTCTTGTGTCTGTTATTACATCAACAAAATTTAACGAATGCCTAAAGGTTATGTGTTTTTGTATGTATATTTAACTTTAGTTGTACATGTAGAAACAGTTGAAGATTTAGTTATGTACGTAGAAACATACGAAGTTTCAATAATGGCTGGAGACGGCTTGAATGGGTAATGAAGAAAAACTTTAATATAACAGCAAATTCGATGACGAGGAACCCACTTTGAGACTAATAATGGCTGGAGACGGCTTGAATGGGTAATGAAGAAAAACTTTAATATAAGTTTAACATAACAGCAAATGTACAACGTTTCGACAAGGTTTTGTCGTCATCAGGTACAAGTAA
>NW_013668474.1:102486-104074 GCF_000517525.1 Limulus polyphemus | reverse complement strand
TGAGCTGAGTTTTATTGTGGGGAATGTTGGAGAGCTTTTCAACTATAGCTGGTGGGAATTTATTGGTGTGAATAAATGAGTGCTTCGTGTGTTTATACACGTACAAGAAACCCTTCGTTGTTTACATGTACAACAGAACCTTCGTTGTTTCTAAATGTACAAAGCCTCCCCTCCCTTCTTTCCCAAGGCACACAGGAACTACTAAAATATACGGCACACTACTAACCTGCAGCTGACATAACTTAGTGAGGTCAACGTCACATACAGATAGGGTGAATAACAGCTTGTCTGCCATAATTCAACCCTCCAGTGGCTCAGCAATAAGTCTGAAGGCTTATAACACTAAAAACCGTGTTTCGATACCCATGTTGGGCACGGCACAGATACCTCATTGTGTAGCCTTGTGCTTAACTACAAACAAAGCTATAATTCAAAACAAAAATTGGTAGCTTAAATGCTACATATTCTTCAAACACTATATAAGCGTAGGTTCACTGTGATGAGTTAAAGACAACTGAACTACAACATATATATAACATTCAGTTTAGTGCTACAAGAAGCTAGGCTTTTGTTGCTTTTCAATTCGCTTTTGTACAGTGTTACTGATGAAGAGGTGGAATTCCTCAAACCGGTATAACTCAGTGGCAAGTGGAGAATCAAATGATACACTGGGCTTCATTTTTTAAATAACATTTTTGAATGTATGAAACGTGGTTTATAACAATATTTGAACATTCTCTCTCTACATATGAATGTCTCAGGTGTTTACTTCTTTCTCTGACAAAACGAGTTTTCGCTCTATTTCTTTAATTTAGTATTTACAGCACAAAAAATAAAATGAATAATGCCAAGTTATTTTATTTTACGGTGTTTACCACATATCACCAACTGTTTGTGCTAAGGTAGAATTTGACTTTACGCTCATGTATTATTGAATGGACTTCACTTATTTTTGTGTTACTTCAACCCAAGACACCCACTTACACTGTAATCGTTATTGTTAAACGAAAAGACTTATACAGATAACACACTTTCTAATCCCATGTTACCGATAAGGATAAAAGTATGTGAGAAAGAGTCTGAAGCAGCAATTACACTCTCTTGGAACAAGAGTAACTGTATGAAGTGGAGGAAGGTATTTTCATTCTTTCTAATCGATGTTCTTCTTCATTCACTGCTGATGTGGGACACTTTCAAGAACGAATATTTATTTACAACTAATTAGACGCAGGTTGTATTCATTACTTCGCGCTGATACTGCTAGAATTAGTATATAGCGTCAAATTTGCGAGAGATAAAATAATGATCCGCAGGCCGTGGTTGCTAGGTGCTCGCGTTGCAAGCACTGAATCCAGCGTTCACTTATGCGTTGTTGGTGCGCATACGTTTTCCATTTTCTTACCTTAATAGTGAATAATAGTGAAATACGAGTTATTTTGAAAGCCATTTTACAATGAACTTTAGACTTTTGAAAATCGAACTTTGTAAAACTCCCTCCTCAAAATTTTACCATTAATAAAGAATCTACTTGCGTCAATATATTTTTCTTATTGCTGGGCAAAGTTTGCGGATAAAGCAAAACATTTAA
>NW_013668474.1:97651-101486 GCF_000517525.1 Limulus polyphemus | reverse complement strand
AGGATATTAATGACACCAACTTACTTGTACAGAAATGAATGTATTGACTCACATATATCACCTGCTCCAGAACACCAGTATAAAATCAACAGTATCACCTGCACCAAAACACCAGTATAAAGTGAACCAGTATCACCGGTACCAAAACACCAGTATCACCTGTATCAGAACCACAGTGTAATGTGAACCAGTTTCAACTGCACCAGAACACCAGTATAAAGGGAACCAGTATCACCTGTACCAGAATACCAGTATAACGTGAACCAATTTCACCTGCACCAGAACACCAGTAGAAAGTGAACCAGTATAACGTGTACCAGAACACTAGTATCACTTGCACCAGAACATCAGCATAAAGTGAACCAGTATCACCTGTACCACAACACCAGCATAAAGAGAACCAGTATCACCTGCACCATAACACCAGTATAAAGTGAACCACTATCACCTGCACCAAAACACTAGTATAAAGTGAACCAGTATCACCTGTATCAGAACCACAGTGTAAAGTGAACCTGTATAACGTGCACCAGAACACCAATATAAAATGAACCAATATCACCTGCACCACAACACCGGTATCACCTGCACCAGAACACTAGCATAAAGTGAACCAATATCACCTGTACCAGAACAACGGTATAACGTGAATAATTGTGACGTATGGTACGTCCGACTTTGGTAAAATGTTGCCTGTTTTCCCGGTCATTAAATCTAGTCTACACGTTTTATATTTCTTTTGTTTTTATAAAGTTTTCCTGTTTGTTGTACACGATGAAAAACCAACTAAATCTACAACAATGGCTAAATGTTCCTCTAATGTATGTGGTAAATTATAACTTGAAAACAATATTCCCTTAAATATGATCACTGAGTTATCTGAGCGACTAATATAACAGTTAAAATATATAAACTGCTACCACTTAATTGCTTGAATTATTACTAACTATTGGGCTACTCTTTGCCAACAAAAAAGTGGAATATACTGTCACATTATAGCACCCCATTGACTGAAAGAGCAAGCAAGTTCGGTGACGAAGTTCGAATCCGCAGCTTGCGAGTCGAGCGCCCTGACCACCAGGCCATGCCAAGCCCTACTTCTTGAATCTATGAAATATTTTTTAATTTTATTACTATGTTTTTCTTGTTTGTAGTTAAGTACAGAGCTACAGAGAGGGCTATCTGTGCTGTGCCCACCGTGGGTATCGAAATCCAGTTTCTAGTGTTGTAAGTCCACAGACATACCGCTGTGCCACTCTTACAGTCAGATCTAATTTAACAACTGTTTCCAGTTTCGTATATTTCCCTCTTCATTTTTAAGCAGCTCGTTTTCTGAGCAACTGATTCTAATGCATAACGTTACGGGTTTTTAATTTACATTTCAAGAGATGCTGGAAATAACTAGCCAACACTATTGTAAAACCTTCCCGTTCTGACTAGTTGTATTTAAGTCATTACCGCTGAAAAAAAGGCCCAATTGTCATACTTCTTACCCACGGCGTGCCAGACACAAGTATAGTTTTCAGTATAGATTTTTTAGTAAACCCGGACGTTTATAGGGAAACCCCGCCTAGCCCGCCGGTGAAAACAATACGCCGGCTAACAGCTTACGTTGATTTGAATCTAGGACAAACTGGTCATGCCAATCAGAGCACTGGTTATTCTACCCCACAACCCCCTTTGTTTAGTAGTAAATAGTGTGGGTGGTTAGGTTATTCAAAAACCTAGTAATATCTTATAGAAATTAGATTAAATTCGTATTTGTTGTGGGCGCCCTTGTAATGACAAAAATTAGGGCATCATATGGGAAATACACAACAACCATAAAGTCACAACGCAACATATCAAAGAATCGTGATAGGAAAATTGTGTAATAACTTCGACCAGAATAGCTGCTTAAATTCTACAATAATATATAGAAAAGGAATGAAAGTAAATTAAGTCTATAGCTAATGAAATAAACATAACAATACTTCACGTTCATAATATGAATCCGGCTCACTTGGGAAAACATCTGTCATATGATAGAAAGATAGTCAGATTGATACGTTTGTACATTAAACTTGTGTCACTAGAGAGATAGACATGTTAGTAAAGTTAAATAATATAAATCTTTTAAACTTTCTATTTTGGAAAAAAAAATACCATTTAAAATTCAAGAATCTTTGAGGATTCAACAAATATGTTGTCAATATTTTAGGAAACAAAAACTCTACTCATTTGATCAATTCATGTAAGTTACCAACAGTTTTATGAAAAGCTACCGATAACAGTTAATTTCAGCAAAAAGTAAGTTTTATGATAATTCTTAATTTATTCTGATATAAGATGATAGAACATCTACAATAATTCATGTATTTACTTTAAGTCTGTTTGTTTGTAATTAATCACAAAGTTACACAATGGGCTATCTGTGCTCTGGCCACCACGGGTATTGAAATCCGGATTCTAGCGTTGTAAATCCGCAGACATACCGTTGTGCCACTGGGGGGGGGGGGCAGTATTTAAGTAATTTTGATGGTAATGAATTAATGTTTAAAAAAACGAGATTTTAGACAAGTGTGCATTCTGAACATCCTAAACCCCCACGATTCGCTTATTAAAAGTTATGAATTTTGTACTTCTACGATATTCTGAACTTTCTATACCCTCACGTTTCGCTTGTTTAAAGTTATGAAATCTGTATTTTTATGCTATTCTCAACTTCTTATACCCTCACGATTCGCTTATTAAAAGTTACGGATTTTGTATTTCTGCGATATTCTGAACTTTCTATACCCTCACGTTTCGCTTGTTTAAAGTTATAAATTCCATATCTTTATGATACTTTGAACTTCTCATACCCTCACGTTTCACTTGTTTAAAGATATGAAACCGTATTTTTATGATATTCTGAGCTTCTTATACCCTCATATTTCGCTAGTTTAAAATTAAGAATTTTATATTTGTACAATAAAAATTGCAATTGAGAAAAAACGATAAACGATTAGTTATCTAATGACAACAGAAATAATATACAGTTTAGAATGTATTACTTTGAAGGAATTTTGTTCAGATTCCGTAAGAGATTTCGTTGTATTCACATTTCTTGTTTTGAACTGGATGCAATGAGACGTACAAATGTGTATTTTTATATGGTGACTGGCTACTTTATTGGGGCTCCTTCATCCACTCATATTTCGCGAAATTAAGCTTTCAGCTTATGTGTGCTGCAAAATAGACTGATCAATTGAAGTAATAAGTAATTGTTTGAGCTCTATAAATGTACACATCTTTACATATTAATGATATCATGGTTATATTACAAGTTAGTGTATGAAAACAAGGATATATCGGACTTTCTAAAGGGTGTGATAAAGGATGCCCATTTAGCGGAAAGCCGATAATTAATACTGTTTTTAGGCCGCCTGTTCATAGAAATCGTCACCAGAGAAAGACTAAGAAACTTTGTGAACTCCAAACAGTGATGAATGGTCAAGGAAATGAAAATTGTGCATAATTATAAAGTGCAACAGACGTCATACTATGTCCAGATCGACCAATCATTTCAAGGATAGTTAGGTGTCACCCTTCTCCAACTGCAGAATACAAACGACATTACAAAACATTTCATATACCATCGCAAAAATAGTCCAAAAATCACGTATCTCGGAAACACACCGGAAAGCACTGATTGAGTGATGCTTAGACTGTAAAATGTAAGCGATGAATGATCAAGAGCATGTGATGTGGTCTAACGAGTCATAATCTTGTGGTAACACATATGTCCTCGACACAAACAAACAAGACATCTTACATTTACTGATCAGGAGCATGTGATGTGGTCTAACGAGTC
>NW_013668474.1:91750-96651 GCF_000517525.1 Limulus polyphemus | reverse complement strand
GAGCATGTGATGTGAGTCTAACGAGTCATAATCTTGTGGTAACAATTGTCTCCTCGACACAAACAAACAAGACGTCTTACATTTACTGATCAGGAGCATGTGACGTGGTCTAACGTTTAACGAGTCATAATCTTGTGGTAACAGTTGTCTCCTCGACACAAACAAACAAGACATCTTACATTTACTGATCAGGAGCATGTGACGTGGTCTAACGTTTTGTCTTACATTTACTGATCAGGAGCATGTGATGTGGTCTAACGAGTCATAATTTTGTAGTAACAATTGTCTCCTCGACACAAACAAACAAGACATCTTACATTTACTGATCAGGAGCATGTGATAAGATACACATAAGATACAAAACATTGTTCAAATGAAGACGGAACAAGAATTCAGTAAGATTTAAAACAATATAAAATTACCAATATTAGAATTTTACACATAAGGCATTACCTTGTGAGGATAGGCGAGATGCCATGAGACGTTTATGGATGCACCTGCAGGTAATGATGTAACAATATCACCTGAAAAGAAATGAAAAGCACTTGTTAAAGAAAACAGAATAGAATAGAATATTTCAGATTATAACAGCGCCACCTAAAAACAAATTCCCGGTAGGATATTTTCAGCCCAAGCAATACTGCCTGTATAGACCAATTCATAGTTTAAAACCCATTATCTTATCCTTAAGTCTTACCGTCAAAAACAGGACATTACATGAGCTTTCTTCATGAAGAACGATGATAATATACTTCGACCAAGAGCAATGAAGGTCATATTTCACTGCCAAGAATAATGAAGGTCTGTATTACTATCTAGAACAAGGAAAGTAATTATTTTGCCATCAGGACCAGTGAAGACTGTAATATTACCACTAGTCCTTGCTCTCACCATCAAAAACTTGGAATCAATGATAGTACATGAAGCCAAGAACTATTATGTATATTGTAAATAAAGTTATATTCAATTACTTTTTAACATTAGTTCAATAACACTATTAGCTGAAATGTTAATATATATGTAAAATATTAATTTTTATAATTATATTTCTTTACTTTTTATTATGAGGGTTGTTTTGCATTGTTGGTTTAGTATATGGATTTAAGACTAACTTGCATTTTAGCTGGTCGAATCTAATTGCAATCCAATCATATTGTTTATTTTTTTGCAAACACCTAGTAATATCGATTATTTGTTTGTTTGTTTGTTTGTAATTAACCACAAAGCTACACAATGGGCAATCTGTGCTCTGCCCACCACGGGTATGGAAACCCGGATTCTAGCGTTATAAGTCCGCAGACATACCGCTGTGCCACTGGGGGGAAATATCGATTATAAGTAGCTACATTGTTTACTAGCTTAATTTTTAGTTCTGATCTATGTAGATAACTTACTTTAATCAGAAATTGTTGATAATATAATACAGGATGACACCGTGTACTTTCTACTCCTTTAGTTAATAGGTCATTTTTCTAATTTCCATTTTTTTTAGTTCAGTTTGGACGTGAAAAGTCTTTCAACTAAACGCATCTGAATTTTTCTACTTAATAATTCTGTCCAAAACCTCATCTGTCAATTGCCAATTAATCGAGTTTCTTACAGGGAAGATAGTTAGTGATGTCCAGGAATAAAAAGCTGTTTTTATTTATCAGCAACTTGGATAATGTTCCAACACCAAGGGCATGTCCACTAGAGTGCAATGGGGCACACAACCACTGGAGAACTATGCCTCAGCAACTCCCATTTGACATATAGTCTTTTAAGATTTTTAAATTCTGTACATTGTGACTTCCACTAATAAGAATGTTAAATATTCAAAACATTTAGTAGACTGAGAATTTTTGGTAAATTCTTTTGACTTGATTTTTTATTAGAGCTTTGTATAAGATTTAATGCTGTTTTAGTTTAGCTGAAATCTGAGCCTTTCTTATTATTAGATATTGTTTTAACTTTGGATTAATTTTCATTTTGTAGCTTCATGTAGCATCTTATAAGCGTGCACACATTGGACTGATAAGAGAGAGCTCCTAAAATTTCAGTTCCTTCCTCTCTCTTTTGCCAGCCCAACACAGTCACAACAAACATGTTTGCTTTTGGTTTAGTGTTTTATTTGTTATTGTGTTTCTGCTACTTGAAAGATTTTTCATGTGTATCATTCTTCCTGAAGAAAGTTAAAGATCAAAAGAGATAAATAGACAGACTCTGTAACTTGGTATTCTTAGAACCATTAGTTAGCAAACCCTACATGACTACTCTGAAAGAAATTTCTGAGATGTAAAACCTTACAGAGCAGTATTAAAAAGGGGCGAAACTTTGGTTCTGCGATTTTAAAAAATATCGTTCTTGTAGATGTCTGTGTTCTCTCTCAGTTCATGAACGACCAGATTTTGAATGCTTCCGTAATGTACACTTATCTTAACACATGTAGGACTTTCTATACAGGAATATGAGTGATCTGAAAAGAAATGAGTCTTGGCTAAGGCAGAATGGCTTGCAGGAAGAGTGACTAGATCTATGAGAAACCCTCTTCTAGATCCCAAAATTTCATTGACATTATGAAGATCCCTCACAGCCATCCTCGTGCTGCTTTGAGTTGGGGACAGAGAATAAGAGTCATTTGGAGCACCAAGAAGGCCTCACAAAGTTGGCTTCTAACACTAAGCCTAGACAGTGTAGAAGCTAAAAGATTGAGGAGTGTTGGGTAGCATTCCACCAACGGGAAAGAGACGAAAAATGTCGTTGGCAGACGAGCTCTACCAACATGAATTGTTTCCTCAAATACGATAGGTATTACCAGATTGCCACTTATGATTGGCGAAGTAGCAAGGAACCTCTCCATGAAGAGCCATTTGCTGGTTGAATTCATCAAAATGAGCTGACCCACAATGGTGAACCCTCATGGTTGACCCACCATCTCACCTGCCAGAGACAAAGCACTGACTGGTGGAGATCGTCTGCCAGTGGCATTTCCAATCCTTGGCTGATCATGAGTGATCTTGACCAGAGATGGGGTTGTGTTACTCTAGCTTCTGGCAGTCTTGGAGTCCTTTATAGGCCTATTCTCTTGAGTTCGCCAGGTGTGTTATTCCACCTCAGCGACCCTCACTCATCCTTATTTCCCTTGTGCCAAGATTATCCTCAGGGTCATGGTTTGATCTACCAACTTGGGTTCACAAGATGCTAACTGATCATTCTGAGACTGCAGCTGTAAGCTGATTGATATTATGGACCTTTGCAACATTGGCAAAAGTCCTATGCCCAGGAAAGGACTTCTTATGTACTCTAAACCTCTCTCATGTTGGCAAACTCTCCCAAGAGATAAGCCATTCTTAAGTAAATATTTCTTTAAACTCACTTAAACTCAAAAGATCTAGTAAGGACTAATACATACGTTAGTAAAAACAGAAAACTCTGTAATAAATCCTGTGGTTATGGCGCCTAAATTTTTCTTTCATTCCTGTTCATTGATATTCTCTGGTAAAACCTATTATATAGGGTGTCCCAGAAGTCTGGATCCATAGGGAAAATAAACATTATATTCTTAAAGTTAAATAAACACATTTCTAATGTCACTTGTATATATTTCAGGAAAGAAAATACCCTGATGGCACAGTATATCAAGAATTGATATGTGTATGGCTGTTAATGGCATATAATTTGAATAATAAATAAATAAATAATACATTGTGTATTTCCCCATAGGTACAGAATTTTAGGACACCCTGTATAGTTCCACTTTATAATGAGAGGATAGATCAGGAAAATTGTGAAGTATCTGGGTTCAACTAAATGATTGAGTGTGAGCTGAGAAAATAAACAATCTGAATAGGATGTTAGGTAAGTAGAACAGATGTGAAGCCAACACGAACTATAGGATTTATCTGGGATTACGAACATTATCACGTGACTGGTTAAAACTTCTAGATATCACCTACTTGGTCATTGAAGGTCATTGTTGCCCTTGACCTATTCTACATAAAGTGCTAAGTTGCAGAAATATCCCTGTGGCCAGAATACAAAGGAACAAAGGTAACTAGAACAAAAACAATTCAACGGTTTCTGGATCAAATGTTTATGCTAAAACATTTCTGATTGCAGGCTGTCTTTTTTCTAAGTATGATAACCCAATACTCCATAAAGTATTGTAATTAGAAACCGTTTCAGACATTATAATATCAAGGTTCAAACAACACAAGCAAAACAAAATTGTCCATTTTCTGGAATATTCTAAGAATAACTAGTAAAGTGCTATCTAAACTAGCCTATTCGACCTTGTTAAAGCTAAACGCGATCTAACCTTGGTAAACAAATAGGTTGTTTAATCTGGCCATGACAAATATACTGAAACAGGATATCTGTTGTAATTTAAACTCACCTATATCGGGTTAATTTCAACCTTCACAACAATCGTTTGTATTAACAGTTGAAAACAAGTCTGAACCTGTTATGTATCAGAAATGAACTTTACTCTATCTTGTGACAATTTTAATGTGTTTTTTGTGGAAGTTCCACTGATGCGTTTGAAACTCGTTTAGAATCACAAAGATGTTTGTTTTCAGTTCATTAAATAAAAGAACATCTTAAAGAAAAACGTTATTTATTTATTTTTTATTAAATAAAGTTAGGTTAGACTTAATTCAAAATATCAACATTTAAAAGATTTTATTAAAAGATTTTAGATTTTAAGTGATTCAGTCCAAATTTGAATAGACTTCTGTTAGTATTGAGTGAGCGTGACGTAGTGTTTAGGCGCCGGTTTATTTATCAGAGGGTCCAAAGTTCGTGTCGTATTTGGAGCCATGGGTGCATTATACAAGTGACAATAAAATTCCACTATTTGGTTGAAGTAGTCCAAACGTTGACGGTGGGTGCTGTTGATTAACAGCCTTCCATCTAGTCTG
>NW_013668474.1:89906-91281 GCF_000517525.1 Limulus polyphemus | reverse complement strand
TGTCAGTTCAAAATTAGGGCTAGCGCAGATAGCCCTCATGTAGCTTTGAACAAACGTTCGAAACAAACAAAACCTAAACTTTGCTTCTCGATATGAATGAGAATATAGGTTGTTCCTGCTCGTACCACTAGGCCCAGTGGCACAGCAGGATGTCTGCAGACTTACAACGCTAGAAACCGGGTTTCCATACCTGTGGTGGGTATAACACAAATAGCAGAGCATAGATAGCCCATTGTGTAACTTTGTGCATAATTACAAACAAACAAATCGTAGCACTATTATTGAAAATATTAATTTTCAGTTCACTTTGTCTGTCTATGTTTTCTTCAAAAATAATTTTAATGATAATAGAATCTGTAACGGAAATTATAATAAATAAGTGATTTCAGGGATGAGCGTCGCCCGGTGGTTAGCTTAATAAATAATTGATTTCAGGGATGAGCGTCGCCCGGTGGTTAGCTTAATAAATAAGTGATTTCAGAGCTGAGTATAAACCAGTGGTTAGCTTGCTCGGACTGTTCATCTGAAGGTAAATGGTTCAAAGGGCCTATTGCCGCAAAATCGCGCTCCATAATTTTACGGCCCGGCATGGCCAGATGGGTAGGGCTCTTGACTCGCAATCTGATGGTCGATTGTTCGAATCCCCGTCCCACCAAACATGCCCGCACTTTCAGCCGTGGGAGCGTCAATCCCACTATTCGTTGGTAAAAACAGTAGCCCAAGAGTTGGCGGTGGGTGATGATGGTTAGCTGCCTTCCCTCTAGTCTTTCACTGCTAAATTAGGGACGGCTAGCACAGATAGCCCTCGTGTAGCTTTGCGCGAAATTCAAAAATAAACAAACAAACCGTAATTTTAACATGTTGTTTGATTTGTTTTACTTCATTATTTTGAGCGAAGCTACGCAAAGGTCATCTGCGCATGTCAGTCCCTACTTCTGACTTGTTAGATTAGAGGGAAGGTAACTATGGTCAAAAGCACTCACTGTCGAATAAAAGGATTTGACGAATACTCATAACATAACCACGGCCCCAAAGCGAGTAGCATATTTTGCGGCCACTAGATCTCACAGTACTGGCACGCGAATACTAGGACACACCCCACCTAGCTTATTAATGATACGGAACAAGTATTTTGATGAGTAAAATTCATTTCATATATAAATTATAGAAACTAACTATAAAAATATTGTAGATTGACTTTCAACATTCATTAGGATCGATAACGTTAGTTTTTACTCATCAGAATGACCTATATTAATACAGTCGTTTGTAGAATAAGTAACATTTCTATGAACTTTAAAGTATTCAACAGTGACTCGCTGACGCAACACTGCCCCCTCCTTAATATTGTTCGTCCCGAACAATAACCACATAT
>NW_013668474.1:85635-88967 GCF_000517525.1 Limulus polyphemus | reverse complement strand
CAAGTTAGATAGTTGTTTGTTTGGTAAAACTACATATCAAAGTTAGATAGTTGTTTGTTTGGTAAAACTACCTATTAAAGTTAGATAGTTGTTTGTTTTGTAAAACTACCTATTAAAGTTAGCTAGTTGTTTGACTGGTAAAACTACATATTAAAGTTAGATAGTTGTTTGACTGGTAAAACTACATATTAAAGTTAGATAGTTGTTTGTTTGGTAAAACTACTATTAAAGTTAGATAGTTGTTTCTTTCCTATTACACATTTAAAATTGTTCTACTTTGTCAGGTGTTATCTTTATTTATTCTTTTGTATCTTCATATACGTTGGTTTTTGTTTGTGCTGTGGTAAAGTTGATGATTCTAATCCGACACGCTTGTAACAAAAATATTTGGGTTTTATTGCCACAGTTAGGGTAGCCTCTGACGTTATATAGTTTGGGTGCCATAATGGTTTTGTTTGTTTGTTGTAGTTGTGTTGTCTTTTTGGTAATTTACGGTGTTAGAGAGAGCAGAGTTATGTGCAAATATACTTACGACGATGATTCAAGACAAGAACTGTTACTTGTGGGCTCCCTAAGTAAGGTATGTCATTTTATTTGTGTACTGTTCCTTTCATTAATGATAATATTGGTTATACTAGTTAGTACATCGAATGTAATCACCTTTTACTTTAATTTGTTTTGCTATTATACTTTACTATAAAGATTGTTTTGAATTGTTAGCTTACAATGTGTATTTAGAACTAATCTAAATGTCTTAAGCTAGCTGAACCTCGTGAAATATTATTGGGATTCAGGCCGAAAATGTCGTTAACAGCGATGGTACCCAGCTGATGAAACTATGCACTCTAATCTTTATAAGTAGGAACGTAAGAAAGATTTACGACCGATGACGATCAAGAGTAACCCAAGAGTTGGCGGCGGGAGGTGTGGAGGGGGGAATGGTAAGCTTACGGACTTACAACTCTACAATCCGGATTAGATTCCCCGTGGATAGCCCAATGTGGCTTTGCTCTAAAACAAACAAACAATTTGTTGAATTTCACGCAGAGCTACACGAAAGATACCTGCGTTAAACATCCATAAATTTGAAGGAATAAACCAGAAAGAAGGCAGCTAGTCAAATATATATATATATGTACGTATAAGCTGTTAAATTTTTAATACGGGGATTCATATTTTCATGATCTATATTTTTATATTCCACATTTGTTGTTCCAAAATTTTATGTCCTATATATTTTTTTTAACGAACTCGAATAAACAAGTCTCTCAACGCTTCGCACGTCCGCTGATATTTAGGTTAAGGACGAACACAAAGATAAAGTATTATTTTCAGTGAGTAAAAATCACAATTACTAATTGGTGCAGTGTTACAAAAGGTAGATCCTTCCAACGTCAACGTATGATGATTAATTGTAGATGCTAGAATAGTTTAACATTTTTTAATGTGTCGGATGTCAAGCAGAATATACATGACATAGATTCTAACGCGTAACGGTTATAATTAGTATTAATTGAAGAAATAATACTTAGCTGAGACGTTTTCTAAAGTACCATGTATTTCTTTTTTTGTTACGGTAAGTAATCTTGCATTGTTTGTCTATTTGTTGAGTCCCCGGTTTCATCCCATTGCGTATAAAGATAATATCGAGTTGATTCTTAAAAGTATACCAGCGCCACATGGTGATATTAACAGGCTTCTACCTCTGTTTCAACCGACACCATGTTAAGAAATAACGACAACACTTTTATACAAATCGTTTTAATTCTTTCAAAAACAAGCGAACAGAGAAGGCAGGATTAAAGATTTTGGTTCAAATATGAAAAACATATAATATTTTAATTTGTTTAAAGGTTAGGTAAACTTTGTTGCTCTTGCTTTTAAAATTCACGTGCGTGCGTGCTGGTTATTTTTCTAGCCATGTGTACGTTAGGAACAAAAGTCAGATAACAACCCTGAATTTTATTTCTTTTTGTGCGTAGATTAAAAATTAGGAAATGAAATACATTTATATTTTTAAACGCGAATTAGCTGTGGCGACGATTATTTTTTATAGTTGTTATGACTGTGGCGACGATTATATTTTATAGTTGTTATGACTGTGGCGACGATCATATTTTATAGTTGTTATGACTGTGGTAACGACTATCTTTTATAGTTGTTATGACTGTGGTGACGACTATCTTTTATAGTTGTTATGACTGTGGTAACGACTATCTTTTATAGTTGTTATGACTGTGGTGACGACTATCTTTTATAGTTGTTATGACTGTGGTGACGACTATCTTTTATAGTTGTTATGAATTTACTTATCGGAAAAATGCCTCTGGGTAGGTAAAATCATTTGACTTAAACTTGTTTGTTTTATTGCTAAGCACATAGCTACACAATGGGCTATCTGTGTTATGCCCACCACGGGTATCAAACCCCAATTTTTAGCATTATAAGACTTCACACTTACTGCTGTACTACTTACAAAGTAAAAAGAAAAAGCAGTAAAAATCCTCTCTAATCTTAAGCGACAGCAAGATTATCTATCGTATTTTTACAAGTTTTCTACATTAACTATTTAGAATAAGATTCAAGAATTGTTTTGTGGCGATCATGAAATATTTCTTACTGGGTCAGATTCTTGCAAAGCGCAAATTCTATAACAAAGTTTGATTATCGTACGGAACACGTTTATCCACATCAAAGACACCCGATTACAGCATGGTATTGTTACGACAGCGGAAGTCACGTGACCCTGGTAACACGTCATGAGTTTCTAGAAGGATCATGACTTTTCCTGGCAACACTAGTCTTTTCTAGGCGCCCTCTATTTTAGTATATAAGCCGGCAAATAAAGCGGAAATAATAATTGGTAGATAGACAGATATAGAGACAGATAATTAAGTCAAGTGACCGATAGTGACCGTAAATAAAGTGCGTGAATCGTTGTGAATTATAGCGTGTGTTTAAGTTAAAATCACTGTGGAAATTCTGTGTATTGCAAAGTTGTATTGAGTTTTATATAAGAAAGGATTTGTATCGCTGAAGTTTCTCGGAAAGAATTTTTACAGAAACTAACAAACAAGCAGATACGCAACAAATTGGTGTCAGAGAGTGGGACCGATAAAAAAGAAAAGAAAAAAAAGATGGAAACGAGAAGTGGCAAATCAGACTACGACTTAGCAGATTTGATGGCAGCAATACAAGAACAGCAAAAAAAAAAAAAAAGAGGGCGCCTAGAAAAGACTAGAGTTGCCAGGAAAGGTCAAGATCCTTCGAGAATCTCATGACGTGTTACCAGAGTCACGTGACTTGCGCTGTGGTAACAATACTTTATACAG
>NW_013668474.1:80786-84937 GCF_000517525.1 Limulus polyphemus | reverse complement strand
ACAAAGATTCACGCACTTTACTTACGGTCACTACCGCTCGCTTGACTGAATTATCTGTCTCTATATCTCTGTCTGCAATTATTTGCCGGACTTATATACAAAAAAGAAGGCGCCTAGAAAAGACTAGAGTTGCCAGGAAAAGTCAAGATCCTTCGAGAATCTCATGACGTGTTACCAGGGTCACGTGACTTCCGCTGTCGTAACAATACTTTCTCAGAGTGGTTAACCCAGAAATATTTATTCTTTATACCATCTGTTGAACGACATTTGGAAAAATCTGTGATGTATTTTTCTGAATCGAGAAAATCGAAAGTGGGACACAGTTTGTTTTCTATTCTTTTTTCTAACCCTACTGAAAGTTTCGTTGTTTCTAGTTATTTTACCTATTTTTCCTAGATTGACGTTTATTAATCAAAATCACACTTTAATGATAGGTTTACATTTGCTCACTGTCATTTTCAAATAGCTATTTTTTTTATTTGTTGTGAAGCACAAAGCTCGAAATTGGGCTACCTGTGCTGCGACAACCATGTTTTTAGCATAATGAGCCTTCAGACTAACCGCTAATTCATTAGATGATGGGGGGAGGGGCAACTATTTTTGAAATGATATATTCGGCAACTAGAAATTTAAAAATCTACTAAGAACAGAATTGGTTAAGAGAGTATTATTTTTAATTAGTTGTTTGTTTAACACAAAGCTACAATGGGCTATCTGCGTTGTGTCCACCGCCGGGAACGAACGCCAAATTTTATCGTTATAAACCGTTATATATTTGTGATTAAGTTCCACAGTTTTGCTTAGCAAGGATCTTAGAAGTCAACTAAGAAAGTAAACTTTAAAATCAAGAGTAGGCCTACTTTTGTCTGTCTTTGTTTGAACCCCTACTCAAGAAGGAGGTGAACGCCTTTTTTATTTGTTTTAGCTGTATTAGAAGCATTAGTTTAAGTTCAAGAAGTATGCGTGAAATAACACAGAAAAGAAAGTATTAATTCACATCTCGTAGGTCTTTTGTGCGAGAGGAAAAAAGAAGAAAAAAAAATTAGATATGTCGTTGATTTTGTACAGTGATAGTTGTTTCATTATACATGTCCACAGTCACTTGTCTTGGACTCGATCCTGGTTTAACAGACGGAGTTTCGATGAAACATTATACTTATAGGATAGAATAAGGAAGCAAATCACGGAAAGACAGATCGCCTGGCTGATTTTAGGGGCTTGGCGTTTTGGCCGGCCTTCATTTAAACATGAGACGTATATATCTTCATATTGTTGGTTGTCAAGTGATACACAGTTCATTAACCTTTTCAGTACTATCGGCTTATATTTGTCACAACGTACGTTAGAGCAGAACTGGTTTATAATATTACGAGATTACTTTCACCTCAGAATGTATATGTAACATGTTTCCATAAATAGCTGCTGGGACACACGTAGCCCAACAACAATCCCCATGCATGAAAAAAAAATGTCCAAATACGCAGAAAGGGCTGCTTGTAATTTCTTGGTAATTTATACGTATTTATATCGCTTATTTTTTAAGAATACAAAAGTGATACTGAAAAGCTTAACGTTCTGCCTGGTTGGCTAGTTCTCTGTTTTAGAGCAAAGCTGTGTTCAGCACGGGGGATCGAACACCTTATTTTAGCGATGTAAGTCCGTAAACTTACCGCTGTCCCGGTCATTTTGATATATATCTTATTTCTCTCTTGTAATTTCCACTACAGCAATGTCGCCTCTTTGTAGTTCACTACTAAACTTGCGGGTTTATGATAGTAAGTGTCAGGGTTCGATCGTTGCAGTGGGCACAACGCAAACAACCCATTGTGTAGCTCTACGCACGAAATATTCAGCAATGAAAGTGAGGAACGAGCGGCATCTGTTGGTGATGATGTTCAGTCATTACCATAGTAAAATTTTAACGAATAATACTGTTTTCATGTTTAAATTTAATTTGAAGACATTTATTTGTAAATCTACTTTTATAAAGGGGTTGTGATTAACAAGTAAGCCTAAAGTTATTATAGATTAAATGAGATGATAGACCATGAATTATCATACCTGTGTTCTGTAGTACTGAAAAAATAAAAATACCTTCTGAGCTAGCAAGAAATGTCGTGTTTGTGAAGAAAACCTTAAAGAAACATTTTCAGTGATTTTTGTGAATTTATGTAAAGAAACTTTTCTAACTTGAATTATACTGACATCGACATTTTTGAAGTCGAAATTAGTAATTAAAGTTATTAACATTTGTAAATGGTATTTTATTGGACAGAATGCTATTTTTGTATAAGACATAATTTCTACAATTGCCGCTAGGCATCAACATATAAAACAAATCTAAATGTCAGGTTAGCTCCAGCAATAAAATGTAATCACTGTGGCTCAAGACTAGTGAAAAAACCTTGAAGCCATCAACATCTTCTATAAGAAATCCTCAAAATTTACCCGGCGAATTAACAGCATGAATCTAGCTGGTTACGCTGGTTTTACTGTAATAGTAGTGAACTTTAATTGTAATATACAGCATATTTTATGGAAGGGAGTAGTATGTAGTGCAGTAAACATATAATCATATTAACAAAAATACTTTCTTTTTGTGTGTTAGATAACTCATAGTTCTGGCACTATTATTCATGACGTTTCTATTTTCAAGTACTGCTAACGAGAGTAAGCACTCAGGTAGCCATAGCTTATTAAATAAACAATAAATATGTTCGTGCATGTTGATAAAATTGCTATGATTAAACAAGCTAAGTTGTACTGCATTTGTAGTTTATTCATCATTAGAAACTTTAAGAGCCCGTTCAAGTGTGAATTTTGATAACATTGTAAGTAGAAAAAATATATTTCTTTTAATTATAAATCCTTTTCTGGTTTGAACAGATTCAAAACAACAACCGAGTAGTATAAACGAATTAAAACAAGATCAACGAATTGCACTGGAATTATTAACCCTAGAATTACCAAGCTCTTTAGTCGAGTAGTGAACTTCTGAACTATCTAGAATTTTTAGCCGCGGCAAAGCGGCTCATAGATCTGCTCTGAGTTGTTGTTTTTTTCTTTCTTTTTTGAAGTTCAAACTTTTAGCTCATAGCTCCGCCATCTCTTGACCGATTTGAGATATAATTACAGTTTCGGACTCGGGAGATCACACCATTTCGATTGATATATTTGACCTCGTCCAAGGTCTCATAGATTAATTTACTCTAATCCTGCCTAAAAGAATTTCAACTTGAGGAAAAGGCTGGTAGAGACCGTGATGAGTAATAAAATTGAATCGGTTATGCGCCTCCCCCACACTTAGTATTGCTGACGCACAAAAATATTGCTTATATAAATAAAAATATAAAAGGTTTCTTAGATTAATTTACTCTAATCCTGCCTTAAAGAATTTCCAATGCCGCGGCTATTGAGGGTTCCCTCTTGTTTTAAAAAGAGAGCAGTGTGAAGTCAACATTAAATCAAGCCCCTTTCCCCGTTTTTCAAAGCTTATTATTCCAATGTGAAATTTGCACACTTTCATGAAGAAAAAAAAAGACTTATCAAACTAGTAAGAAGGAACTCAGAAATGAGGATTCTGCTCCGCCTAGGTTGTATCTCACTAGCTTATAACATTGCGAGTGTATTTTCCTTTCAGAATAACTGGAGAAATTCGCTCCCTTGAGTTTAAAGCTTTGATCAATTGGGGTCAATGAGCTGGTTTTGCTGTATTTTTGTGAAACTTAAAACAAACTATTAATGCGACAAAATTTATAAAACAAAAAATATCAACTTCTGTTTCTGCGCAACTCCCATTAGTATCACTTGTATACACTTATTGATATATTTATTTAGAATTTTTCTATCCATTCTAAAGCACGGGCTTGTCTTTGATAAGAAACTATCATTGTCTGAAATGATAAAAATTCATATATTGTTTTAAATTTTACTTTTCTTTCGATGGTTTTATTACTGCACCCTTTAATTCGCCCTTTTATGACGTCACATCTGAACAATTACTAATGAAACCTGGTAGAGATAGAAGAGACTATAATCCACGTATGTCAATGGAGAGCAAATTAAGAGGTCTGAGCAGTAATTTATGGATTTTTGAGACACCGTCTAGCAGTGGCACAGCGGTACGTCTGCGGACTTACAACGCTAGAAAC